>NW_015627238.1:486485-498114 GCF_001515625.1 Sinocyclocheilus rhinocerous
TAAAAATTCAAACAACATGCTTATTCTGACATGTACATATTAAAATATATAAAAGAATAAGGGAGCATATAAAATTTTATTGTGTTTTAAATGAGCAAAAAATTCTTACTAACAATTGGGAAAACCTAGGATAGTGGCAGATTTTAAAAATGTAAAATTACAACTAATTAGTATTTGGGGTGAAAGTAATTAGTCTTTTAATATGTCATAAATTGATTTTTGTTGTAAATATGCCTGATAAGATTGTTACACTGAATGACATTTTAGTGGGTCTCTTCTGTAAATCAGGGAAAAATGTATGATATTTATTTTTTACAAAACTGCAATTAAATTAAACAGAAAACTTTTGAATTTTTTGGGGGAAATACAACAACAATTTATAGCAGTATTACACTTATTGTTTTTATGCTTAAACCCTTTTTCGTCTTTGACCCACATACATGTATACATTTAAGAAATACATGTAATATATATTTATATTTATGTATAAAATAAATCATATATAAATAAATATATATACACACACATAAATATTTCTTAAACGTTTGTGTGTATACATATAATACACAGTACACAGACGTTTTATTTGTAAACACAAACCTTTATTTTGGATGCGATTAATCGCAATTAATCAGTTTGACTGCCCTAAAATAAATAAATAAAACCTCATCATCTTCATCAAGCCTAATTTATATACAAGATGACAAATGAATTGAAATATCCATTAAAATATCCATGGCCCAGCACTGTTTCAGTGAATGAAAGAAATGCTGCCATGGTCAAAATGAAACAAACAGCTTGTTTTCCACGACTACATAGTATAAAAGCAAATGCACCATACAATAATAATAATAATAATAATAATAATAATAATAATAATAATAGTTACCTTTAAAATAAATAAATAAATAGTTCTTATTACTATAAATAAATCAAATAAAAATCATCATCATTATAATCATGCATAATTTATATACAAGATGACAAATGACTTAATTAAAATATCCATGGCCCAGCAATGTTTCAGTTAAAAATCATCATCATTATCGTTATCATCATGCATAATTTATGTACAAGATGACAAATGACTTAAAATATCCAGTGAATGACAGAATTAATGCTGACATGATCAAATTGAAACAGCTTGCTTTCCATGAATGTAATATAAAAGCAATTGCACCACACAATAATAATAATAATAATAATAATAATAATAATAATAATAATAGTTACCTTTAAAATAAATAAATAAATAGTTCTTATTACTATAAATAAATCAAATAAAAATCATCATCATTATAATCATGCATAATTTATATACAAGATGACAAATGACTTAATTAAAATATCCATGGTCCAGCAATGTTTCAGTGCTGACATAGTCAAAATAAAACACAAACAGCGTGTTTTACATGAAAAAAAAGCAATTGCACCATACAATAATAATAATAATAATAATAATAATATTAAAAATAATAATAATAATAATGCTATCTTTAAAATAAATAAATAAATAAATAATAGTTAGCTATTATTATTATAATTATAATAATTATTATTTTCTTACTACTACTACTACTACTACTGTTATCTTTATATAAATAAATAAATAAATAAATAAAATAAATTTTTTTAAATATAAGTACAATGTAAAAACATGTATGTACACAATAAGTGCATTGTACCAAATGATTAATTTAAATGTAAGTACATAGTTGTTAAGGCCACTTAATATAAAGTGGGTCCACTACTACTACTACTGAAATCAATCAATCAATCAGACCTAATTTACACATATAATGACAAAGACTTCATTAAAATACCCACAGAGCACTATTTCAGTGGTTAGAGAATAAGACAGATGAATAAGGTAACAAGTGAAGTGAATAAGACATAAGAAAGGTTTTTGATATGAATTACCACGCACAAATGTGGCGCAACTGCTCAGTAAATTTGGCCCAGGAAAACAGATCACCGTGCAGCAGGGTGCCGTACAGAGCTCAGGGGTCCCCTCTGTTCCTCTGGCCTAATCAGCATCCATAAATAAAGGTGCTTGCATGGCGGAAGAGATGATATTGAAGCAATATGCACTCCGCGAGCGAAGAAAAATTAATTTGATCACACAAAACGCGAGCTTAATTTCTCATTTGCTTCGAATTAATTACTGTGATCGTGCACAAGAGGACTTTTCAAAAGACCTTGAAAGTGATAACAGCTTTTCTGCCTTTCAAAGCCTGGCCTTAAATAATAATCTCCACTCGCTGGAGAAAGAGCATAAGGAAAAATAGAAGGGTCTATTAGGTCGTTTTCTGCGAATAGTGGATGGGGAGGAAAAGATCAATTAAAAGGCCTGTTTTGAAAGGCTAACAACGGCACAGAATCTGTAGAAAATCTTCAAAAAGGTCTTGTGAAAGATTACGTTCTCTTATGTTTGTCAAAGGATTAGTGACTACATTTCTTAATAGCCGTTCCATACAGCATGCAGCACTGTGCAATAAAGCCAATGTGCACACATGGGGACGGGAGGGGAGAAAAGAAATATGAAGCATAATTGGAATGAAAACACACAATCCTATGCTATTCCAAATATATCGGCTATGTAATTCCGCTTTAACGCGGCAGACAGACTGTTCTCCCCACAGAAGGATCATTTTGTACCGCTGCATTGCATGCATTGTTCTGGAAGTGACAGTGACTTTATTGTCTGTAAGTAACAAAATGACATAAATGTAGTGTCTCTCAAAGCGACCCCATCTCGCGCTTTATCAGCACATGCCAAAGTGCCTCGGGTGCGTGGCGTGCTCATTTGTAACCGAACAGGTCTTGCTAAACATATGCAGGTTGGGAAACCAGTTGGAAATCCAAATAGAAAGCATTCCTCTCTTTCTCCCGGTATGGTCATTGTCATTAAGGTCATTATCTGCCCTTGAGCGTGATGCATGACTACAACACAGCGCATAACAATGAAGAGAGCAGGAGAGGCGGCCCTGATAAAGTGTTTGGCATGTTCCTGTCCACTCGTGACAGTGAGAAAACCCACTCTGAATTGTTATCTTCCCCCTAATGATGTTTTAGTGCAGATTTAAGCACTCAACACTTGCTGATGAAAGCCCGGTTCCCAGGTCAGTGTGCTATCTGAGCTAGAACCAAATAGAATTAGCCATGCTTTCTGCTCTTACATTGGAGAGTAATGGACAGCATAAGGATGCACTGAGGGCACTTTAGGGAGCGAGTCCGTGGCGTGAATTTACAATTAGCACATACGCAACAAAACGCCCACTGAATACATGAGCATCTTTTGTCAAGCTTATATTTAAAGATCACACTCGAATTAGCACATTCATATTCAATTAAGCATTGCGGTTCTGCCTCACATTATTTCCTCTTGATGTTTCTTTTAATTAGCCAAATTAAATCGACATGATTAAAAACAGAGTCCTCCTCCACCACCTACCCACACGGAATGGTAGTTCTGGAAAAAATCTGCCCCCTTTTGTAGCTGCAGAACAGCATCCGGGGCTGCGCTAAGCAGGAATGGCAGATGGCTAGCAAATGGTTGGTTCAGATTGTGCGTTCACGACTTCAGAGCGCTTGGTCCATACGAGGAGAGATAATTGAGATGAGGTACGTGACTAGCCGCAAGGGAGATGCCAACCCGCTGCTGTGGCAGAGAAGCCAGCTGTCCTTTCAGGACCACGGACAGCAGCCAGCAAATATCAGCACCACGGACAGCGCCGCTGACCCACCATCAGTGAGAGCTCCAGGCTTGGATGTGAGATCAGTAGAGCGGCATAGGATGCAGCCGAAATCCCATTTAAGCAGAACTGTATGAGGCTCAGAGGGAGAGAGAGCTATAAGCTTAAAGTCCCAGATGATTGGGCTAACTCCACCTGTCTGTGATGGACGAAGGGTTCAAAGCAAGAGCAGGCAGAGGCTAGCAAACTCTTTGACATGTTTTCTGTAATCTAACACCCACTGGACCATCGCTTCAACCCATCATTGTGGAAAACCTGCCCTTTTTACTGTGAAGTCTCATTGGAGGTGGGAATGCATTCGACCCAGGGCTGCCAACCACAGGTCCGTGGAGAAAACGGTCTACATAAAACTCCTCTTGACATTTCCAAACTGTTAACTAATTTCTAACTTTCCATCTCATGATCTGTTAAGCATTATATCAAGGTGTTTCAAGCACTTGAATGATATTTATCTTTTTGCTATATAAAGGTCTCATTAAAAATTTATTGAAAACTTATCACGCAATTCTACTTCTTAAATAATGACTTTTATTGTTTTATAAGAATAAAACCATAAAATCTAAATAAAAGACCCAGACTTTTGATCTTAAAATATGAAAATCCATCATAAAAATATGCATGACATATTTTTCTATGAATTTAGGCTTAACAAGCTAAGGTCATTAAATTCTAAATGTGGTTAAATGGCATTACCACAATTTATTAATAAATTAGTATTAGTATTTTTATTAGTAGCAGCATTAGTATACGTATTATTAAATTATTTATTATTACTAGAGGTAAACGTAAAATAGCTTGTACTATGTAATAATAATAATAATAATAATAATAATAAATGCATATATTTTATATAATGCCGTATACTATACTATAATATAGTGACAAGTCATATTTGTATCTTTTTTGCACAATTTCTGTATCACTTTAAACATTATATTTACCTCTATTATTTTTATTAAATTGTTATTATTATTAGTGAAATATGATTGATATAATAATTATTATTCTTATATTATATTATATTATATTATATTATATTATATTATTAAGTTATTTTTTGCACATTTTCGGTATGACTTTTAACATTATGTTTACCTCTATTATTATTAAATTGTTATTATCATTAGTGAAATATGATTTGTATATTATATTATATCATATCATCTAATATCATATCATATTATATTCTTTGGAGTCTTGGGTCATGGCTGGGTCATAGCTACTGCATAGTTATTCTTTGAAAGCACTGAAAATAAATACGGCTAGTCCTGCTAATTATGCAGAGAATTCAGGTCTTATTAAAACTGAGTGCTTGCCAGTGCTGTGTGGAGGTGTTGAGGAAAACCCCCAAATGTTCACATCAGGAGTTAGCATCAACTTGCTAAGCAGGTAACAAGTGTTTACCATTTACACAGCAGTAATTGTGTCTAAAAAGGCCAAATAGGAGCATACAAAAAGATTCACTTCATTGTATACATTTACACACTTAGTATGCTCTTGACAGCTTGATGTAAATACGAGCAGGGACTTAAGAATTGACAAGGGACAATTCTAGAGAAATATGATCTTCATAAGCATTTATATCGAAGTTCAGCCAAATGTTGATGGATGAAAGAGGCTTTCTGTGAATATCATCCATCGGAGTGCAGCAGGAGTTGTGATGCTCCATTAAAAACGTGTGTACGTGTAAATGTAAGATGGAGAGAGAAGGAGAAGGAAGAAAGGAGGGGGTGAAAAGAGGGGGTGGACAGAGACAAGCAAAGTCGCTGGAGGGAGAAATAACACTTACAATGAAATGCACAGACACAATTCCATTATTAAAGCGTCTAACATGCGATCCAAAGACAACTTTAATTGCGCAGATACCTAAAACGATTGCACTTTTTCATACATTCAGAACATCCGTGACGCCTCGGGGAGAATCATGCAGAATGTGACGGGAGGGGGAGGAGGGAACCCTGAGAGGCGGAGCTATTTTGATTGACGCATGCCTCGACTCCGGCGACAGCTGCGGAGTCCACTCAATGACAAATTGTCAAGCACATAATCGCAGGGTAAAATACACAAGATCTAATTACCACACATTGTCTGAGTTTCCCCTTCATTCGATCTTGCAGGTGCCAGAAATAATTGCCATGTCTGAAAAGCAAAGAGTAGGCAAAGGCAAATCGAAAGAGCTGCGGCTAAAGGAATACGGGCCGAGGAGACTGTTGTTTTAAAAACCCCTCCATTAAAAAAACATTGAGCTGTGAGGTGGTGCTGCAAGTATGCATGCATTGTGTTTTTCCTGACATATTGCAGAGTATGCAAAAAAAGCCCTTCGGAATATCTGCTGTGTCATTGCATTATCTGATTTGCCATTCTGTCTGTTTTTTTCAGCACGCTTCCGCGGTTTGGAGGGTTTAACGGCTGTAGGAAGTGGGGTGGTTGACCGCGGGGAGTGTGAAGATGCGGGCTGACAGGGGTGGTCAAGACGTTGTGTGGCGGCTGTTGGAAGGGGACGGAGCTTGGTGGCTGGGATGTGAATGGAGGCGAGGGGAAGAGAGTACACTGTCTTGGCTGACTGGATGGAGAAGCCCTGGAGACCCTGGTGTGATGTAGTGCGGTGCAGAGCGTGGAGCGAGCGATAAGGTCAGGGCACAGCAGATACAGCATGTGGGCCTGCAGTCCTACAGGACCGTCTCATTTGTTTCCTATCACTTTCGCAGTCCAAAGGGAAGCCTGAGCAAGCAGGAACCAGGGG
Source organism: Sinocyclocheilus rhinocerous (assembly GCF_001515625.1). NCBI lineage: Eukaryota > Metazoa > Chordata > Actinopteri > Cypriniformes > Cyprinidae > Sinocyclocheilus > Sinocyclocheilus rhinocerous. Next base: position 492,984 of record NW_015627238.1, read on the forward strand.
AGGACATAAATAAAGCTAGGATCATGTCACATCTTGAGGATGATATGACACACAATGCTGAGGTTCAGTCTGTTCCACATGCACGGGGTCGTAGTTCCTGGGGGAAAACCACAGGACTTGTATTTTCAACAATTATTTTCAATATTACAGTGAATGTTGTAAAGTTGCAAATACATGTCCTTTCTGCCCCCCTGCCCAGAATCCACATACAGGTGAAGATCAGACATGGCAGGTGTATAACTATTTAATGAACCAGAAAGAGAGCAAAATAGTCTGGTTCTCAGAAAAATCCCATTAATTTCCTCCAACATCAATGTTTAAACATTTTAAGACAGACCTACCATGAGTTGTGAGGTCATTATGGTGAAGATATATGCTTTTGTAAAAGCTACAAGCCAGTGTTGTTTCAACTGCAAAAATGACATTTAATAGCCTCATTAATGGTAAACAATTACATTACCCATAACCCAAAAATTTCTGTTTGTTTGTTTGCTTGTTTTTTAAACAAAGTTTTTCGTCTTTTATGAAAATGATTTTATAATTGGTCATTTTAGTAAATTTTTCCTTAAATTTTTCTTTAAATAATAGACAAAAAAAATGACATTGGTTGACTATATGTTCAAAATAAATAAAATATATCCAACTGCAACAGGCCAAACTTGGTCCACATTTTTTTTTACATTTTGGAAAAAATTTATTATTAATATTGAATTAACATTAATAAGAACTATATATATTATTAAATTAATCTCATAATATAAATTTTCGCAATGCTTAACAAAAAGGCTTCACTACCTAACATTGGTTAACAACTGTACATTAGTTAACATGAACTAACAATGAAAAAATATTCTAAAACATTGATTCATCTTAATGTTTATCTCAACATTTACTAATGCATTGATAAAATCAAAAGTTGTATCTGTTAACAATTAGTGGTCGACTGATATGGGTTTTTTGACAGCCGATGCCGATATCATTTTTCTTTTCCAAATAAAGCCAAGGTAACACTCATTTTACATACAGCACGCAATGAAAATGACATGAATATGACAGTGGGCAAATGCATAAAGCGCAGCATAATTTGAAATTACTAACTTAGTTTAAAGTTTGTCGATCACACATCTCCAGTGAAGCTGAACTCTCCTCCTGTCAGCATTCAATTTGCAAGGACCGACCGTCACACAGAGAACACGCGATCATGCAGGATACACATGCACACTTCACAAGATCTCACAACTGGATCCGACTAAGTTTCATTAGCAATTCAAAGATTTGTTTAAATTATGTAAATGCGTATTTGCTGAATGCTGACGGCAAACGAGAAAGTATTATAATGTTTGCCTTTCTATTACTAATAATATAAAAGCAATCGTTATAATACTTTTTGTATACATTTTAATTCCTTTGTTTAACAGTTCAATCTGATTATTAGATAGACTTCTATTTATATTAGACAGAACTGAACGACGACAGCGAACAAGAGGGAGAATGTGAGCAGTGTGCGCTCAGGCGCTACCGTTCTCAGCGCGTCAAAATAAAAGTCCGCCGCGTGGTCAAAATAAAAGTCCCGCCTCGAACACATCGGCCAAACAGAAAAACTTATCGGCCGATGCCGAGATTTGAAAAATGCCAAATATCGGCCGATATATCGGCTTTGGCGATATATCGGTCGACCACTATTAACAATTTTATTAAAGTCTCAGTTCTCTCCAGAATGTGTTTGTGAAGTTTCAGCTCAAAATACCCCACAGATCATTTATTAGCTTTATCATTTTGAAAATGCCTATTTTGAGTGCAAGCAGATACACGCTGTTTTCGTGCATGTCTCCTTAAATGCAAATGAGCTGCTGCTCCTTGCACCCTTTTCCAGAATAGGGCTGAGCCTTTACAGCTCGTTCCTCAGATACTCTGCTAAAAAAATATTCGATTTTGATTATCATGTATATTGATATTATATTAGTATAGTATATTGTATATTGAATATATTGTATGTATATTGATAGTATATTGAAATCATGCGTTTTAATGCCATATCAGTTTAAACTTTTGATATACAATGGTTTTCTGAGCGCACACATCCGAAGCGTGTGAGTACCAAACTAAGTTCTCTTTCATGTCTTATTGCGCAAACTGTCAAATGCACAAAAGTTTATGTTAAAAACACACATGAGTTACAAAAACTGTCGGTTATGTCTGTGAAGGTAAACATCTGGGACAGATGCTGTCTGTACTGATAATATGACTTAAACAATAAAATAAAAACGGAAAATGGCTCGCTACTCTTGACCGAATAACTTCTATATCTTTAATAAGAAGTCATGTCTTACTTGAATGCTGCTTTTAAATGCTCTAGTGTGAAGATAAACATGGCAGATTGTGTGCGGCTCACTCAGGGCGGGGTCTCTGCTAATACAGCAGTGTCAGTCAGCAGTCGTGGGCGTGGCCTGTGCAAAGTGATGTCCCATTTTACAGAATCTGCAAACAGCTTGTTCTGAGACACTGCTTATGATTTATGGGGATTAAAAAAAGGAGAGGATGATTTTTTTTATCATTATACGGTGATGTACACACTGCCAACACACATGTTTGTTCAAACAACATTTAACCCTCTAAGCGCCAAAGTCGCAAAATTGCGACAAGACGTCATACTTAATAAAATAGACTGTAGTTCCTAATATGGTGTAATATCTCATTTGTATTCCCTACCACTAGATGGCAGACATGTAGTACTTCGATTCTAGACCAAAATTACATCATTTTCCTATTCAAAGTGTTCGAGGAAATAGCAGAGCAAGTGAGCTATCGTGTCTTTGATGCGGAAGCAGTTCAGTTCAAAGCGTGCGAGTAAATTGTGAGATTTGTGAGAGAAAATCGCCAAATGGCTAATAAGAAAGTTGTACCGTGAGGATGTGTTGCAAATGTTATTCGCCGATTCTGACTCTGAAGGGGAATATTTGCCTTTTGGAAATGACGATTGGTCGTCTAATAATCGCACTTCTCCCGGTACATCTTTGCAGTGCAATGGTGCCGCCGTGCAAGGCGCGAGTGTTCACGAAGCACAAGCAAGTGATCATTTCGACTCTTTGCCCAACGGGGATGGGGGTGGCAGCGGTGGATGTGGTTGTTGTGTCCATAGGAGAGCTGTTGCTAGAGGTAGAGGCAGCAGGGGTAGGAGAAATAGGGCTGGAAGTAGCACTAGCTCTTTGGATCCAGTCAGAGCGCTCTGGATCCAGTGCCCCAAAGAGGTGGGAGTGGCCGCGGTACACGGTGCAGTCAGTGTGGGGTAGGTCTGTGCACTGTGCCATGCAATGAGAGGTACCATACTCTCAAAAACTATAAACTGTGTCACCTACCTGATTGAGCAGATAGCTGGTCAACTGATCAAAAATAGGCACATGCATTTTACTATGGCACAGTAATATAGTAATAATTTACTACTTTCTCCTGTTTTACTGTTGATTTCCTCTTTTCCTGATCATTTGGAATGAGGATAAAAAGACAAAAAAACATGCAAATAAGTTCAAACATCCATTCAATATCTATTATTTCCTGAATATTACTGATGAACTGATCAAAAAGTAGGCTACTGTTCACATGCGTTTTACTACTATATAGTATAGTAATATAGTAATAATTTAGTACTTTCTCCTTTTTTATTGTTGGTTTCTTCTTTTCTGATCACTTGGAATGAGGATAAAAAAAAACAACAACAAAAAAAAACATGCAAATAAGTTCAAACATAAATTCAATATCTACTATTTCCTGAATATTATGAAATTCAAGATAACCGCCCCCTAATGACGTCATAATATGCTAATTAGACGAGTATATTTACACCCCACATAAACTTTCGGTCATGCCCAACATTTTTCTAATTTACAATAGATCTCTATCTTTAAGCACTTTCAAGCCACAAGCTTTTGAAATCTTGATGTCAAAATCCAGCATTTTTCCAAAAATCCCTGGCGCCTAAAAGGTTCAAATTGAATTTTGCATAATAGGTGCTAGTAGTGCAACGGATCACAAAATTCACGGTTCGGATCATATACGGATTTTGAGTCACGGATCGGATTTTTCGGATTAGCCAAAAAACAAACTTACTTTAAGTACTTCTATACCACAGCAAAAACTACTAGCTTAACTAATAAAGTTAGTAGCTAATAAAACAAGAACAATTACACAAATTACAAGCATAGATGAAAACAACAAATCACAGTTACAAATATAAGAATTTAGGTGCAGAAATATAATAATTAAGTTTAACACAATAGTGCTCACTGCACAAGTTAAATACAGATTAATCTTTGTTAGAGGCTGTGTCTGAATCGTGCCTCTCTCTCTCTGCGTGTGCGCGCTTCGGTTGTGCGCAGCAGCAGCTGAGCGCACAGAAAAAAGTGCGTGTAAACTGGCAAGACAAAACATGTGCAAATGATAAACTTTCACTCTATGATGGTTAAAATTAACAGTTAATCCGCGAACCACATGCGTGCCGAACCGTGGGACCTGGTCTGTACGGATCACGGATCATCTACAATCAGTTGCACCCCTAATAGGTGCCTTTTAACTAACATTAACAAAGGTTAATATGCTGTAAAAATGTATTGCTCAATATTAGTTATTTAGATTTTTAACAACAAAATACAAAATAACATATTGGATTATGTTTCAATATTTATACACATATTCTTGTCATGGCAGGGTTCGCTAGCCCGACGTCCCGGGGCTATTGTGTTTTCCAGTCGGGCTACCAAAATGTATCACCACTCTGCCCGACGGGCTATCTTAAATGCAGATCTCCCGCGGGTACTTAAAAACTAAGCGCTGCACGTTTCAAGTCAAAACGCGGCATGGATGTCTTTATTTAAATGTATCTGAAGGGAACGTGTCATTGGCATTTTAATTTCATCTTACCTATAATTCCTGATAAAGCAGCATTTAATGAGCTTCTTTGTGTACAGCCGTTACCGAGGAAACTGCATTATTTCAGCTCTCCTAAAGCGCCACCTCGTGGCAGAGAATGTATTTGCATTTCCAATAAGCCTTTCTTGAGAAGGGTATAACTGCAGCTTGGCTTTCTTTGTGATTATGGTCAGATCAATGCAAATATCAACTCGTGTTTTTACGCAGC
>NW_015627238.1:498281-525297 GCF_001515625.1 Sinocyclocheilus rhinocerous
CATTTATGAGCTTCTTTGTGTACAGCCGTTACCGAGGAAACTGCATTATTTCAGCTCTCCTAAAGTGCCACCTCGTGGCAGAGAATGTATTTGCATTTCCAATAAGCCTTTCTTGAGAAGGGTATAACTGCAGCTTGGCTTTCTTTGTGATTATGGTCAGATCAATGCAAATATCAACTCGTGTTTTTACGCAGCAAACACGGTTGTAAATGAGAAAAAAAAGTTAATGTGCCTTCTAAAAATCTAAACAATTAAGACCTTAATATTTATACGTTTTAACGACAATTTATATGCTTGATTTATCCCTTTTCATAAAAATGGTCTAAAGGCTGAAATGCTGTTGTAAAAGATTTTTGTTTTTGTGAAAAAAAACCTGTATCTGAATTGTAAATCATGTAATTTTATGGCTCAATATTGTATGTTACCATAGACATTGTTCCTTTTACTTGTGCAGCTCTTAAAATGGGTCATAAATTTATTTATTTTTAATTCTGCAGATACCCTGCAAATAGTGAAATAAAATTCTTTCCTTCATATTTGTTGATATTTGTGTATTGAAAATATTTTTGATTGACATTTAAACTCCTATCTGATTTTCTATATTTAAAAAAAAAAAGTATTTTTTTATTTGGGCTAGTTAAATTAATTTTCCTGCCCAAAGGGCTACCAGGGATTTTTAAATTTTGCAAGCCCTGCATGGTGTTATATTTCACCATCATTTGTTATACTGTTATATTCCATCAGTATTTCATTACAGTCATGCATTCTTTGGTCTTATATCTCCATTATTTGACATCAAAAATCCTTTGTCAAAAAAAAAAAACAAGACAAACATTCTTGCCAGTAATTCTGAGTAACGCTCACAAATCCTTTGTCTATTTTTTAGATTCAAATCAAAGTTTATATGCTTTGAGCTGGTTGGTTTGATTCATATCTTAGAACTCTTTATTAAACAATGTTCAAAAAATCCCCATTGAGAAAATGAATGGGAAAAAATACTTTCAGAACAAAACATGGCCAGAGAACAACAGTCCATTGCAGTGCATTTGCCATTCGGACAATTCTCCAGGGAATCTTGTCTATCATTAAATGGACAAGGATGAACCTCTCTGTTTCTAATCCAATCAATATATATCCACAACACCTCACGATGGATGGCAGGTGTGACCTCGACGGCTCTCGAATGGAATCAAATATAAAGAAAATCAATACGGTGTGAATCAACATCACGGAACGAGGGGTGACAGTCTTTAGTTAACTGATGCTTCTGGCTCGGCCCACGCAATTCGACAACAAAATCGTTGCCTAACTTGCTCATCCCGTCCCTGGCTTTTCACGCTAACCGGCTGTGACAACTATGACACAAGCAGTCACATTAGCGTACCACTTCAGTTTGTATCCTGTGCAATTTACCTTCTTCAGTGGATACCAAAGTGACACAGCGGCATTATTTCTCCCCCTCTGCTGTATGTAAGAAAGCTATGTGTGTATTCAATGAGCGAAAATGTACACACGTGCAGCACGGCCCCAAACCGCTGCTGTTAACCGCAACTGATATTATCTATCACAAGCCATGCAAGATGGAACTCAAAGTCATGAAAAACATGATACAATGTAGAGATATTATACAGATGTATGTGCATCATAAACTAATACGTTGCTAGACTGTTTAACCTCATAAGGCACATTACAGTTAGTAGCTCATCCCACATCCACAAGCCACTATAAGTCCTACAGTTGTTCTCTTCTGGTTCAAGCAGCGGTTTTTGGCTCGTACCCTGTCCCCCATCACTCTCAGTGGGCTCTGCTGAGGTGGATAAACCCTAGAGCAGCAGTGGATGAAACAGTCACGCGGGGTGGATTGAGCCCATGAGAGCAATTTTACAGATGTACAACACTCTCTCTAGACACAAATGTGCTGATACAGGCCATCCAACAGCCAGACAGATGCTGACATACATACAGAAATGGGCACGGAGCTGTGATGGGGAATGTACTGGGACATGCCATGCAGGACTGGAAATTTAGAACAAAAAATAAAGGGAAAAAATTATGGAAATGAACCAGTTTTTATGTTGAAAAAAAAAAAGTACTGGGGTCGAATGATTTATTAAATTTGGTTGCATTAACAGTAACCTGACCGACTGCATTATTTTTCAATAGAATATTCAGCTAAGGTGCTGCAGCTGCACCACTAGCAAATCCAGGAAAAAAAAAAAAGTTTCAGTTGCGAACGTGATGTGCAAGACTGGGTGTTGCAAAGTAATACAAAAGACAGTAACACCACATCTTTTTATTGCATTGACCTTACTCGTGCCCACGCAGCAACAAACATACTGCTGTTGTCCGACATGCAATCAAACAGCTTTTCTTTTTAATGCATTGATCTAAATTGAAAAAAAAAAAAAGCCACTCTTTTTGACAAATTAATTTTCATGACTTTTCCCTGACCTGTCCTGTAATTTATCGACTTATTTATGGATTCAAACTTGATTCAGATGTACCTATATTCAGAGTGGTTTGTTATTGAATCAGCTTGAGATCAGTTCATTGAAAAAAAAAAAAACTGAAAAGCATTTGTTCACAAATCAAACACTACTATCGCTTGTTAGCAATATTTACTTAACCTTGTAAAGACTGAAACAATAGTTAGAAAAATCAGATTTTTTTTTTTAATGAAACGTGTGCATGTGTGTTTTATCATAATATTCGGTACATCAGGCTTTTATGGCTCATATAATACAGGAGAATATGGAGCTCACACTGAAAGAGGAAAAAAGACCTCAGTTTTATTCAGAGTCCAAAACGAAGCAAAAATATATGCTATTTGGTATTTGTGGTTACATAAAAAGCATATAAATATCAGATGTCACTCTATATCTCCCAGGTTTATGTCTTATTAAAATATTTAAATGGATCACGGCATGAATTTTTCAAATTATTTTAATGTTTGTTTGTTTTTGTTTTTTTTGTTTTGTTTTGTTTTTTTGTTTTTTGTGGAAATAAAATAATTTAGGTGGGTCCTTTAACAAGCCAATGTTATGACTGGCTAACATTATTGCATAGAAAGAAGTATCAATGTTCGTTTGCTAATGCATGTAAGTGTTATGAGAACATTACCCATATAAAACCTTCATTTACAGACAAAGCATTATGAAATTATTTAATCATGGTTTGCGATGCAGCTGCTGTCAGATCCAATACTACAAACTGCTTCATCTGTCAACACAAGTTTCTTTGCGAACTCTCCGTTACACAACAATACCTTTACAAAACAATCTGCAGTCAAATGCCCTGAATAAGCATATAATCCTCCAACATGAATCAGCAGCACGCCATTAAATACAAACCATCCACTTGTTCCTGATGCTGGTATTCTTCTCAACTCTGTACAGAGACTCAAACGAGCTGTTTAAACTGGACACGTCAAAGAAAAATCATATTACTCTTCCATTTATCCTGTTGTCGACAGACTCAAGAATCACGCTCCTGGTCTTACTGTGAGTTACTACTTGTGAACGTTATTCACAGGACGATTAGGCCTTGCACATCTATAAAATAAACAACCTTTTTGGTTGAAGTCAACTAGTCACCTGTATTTTTTTGTTTTGTTTTGTTTTGTTTTAGTGAATAGGGTGTTTCATTAAAAATAAATAAATAAATAAAATAAAAAAAGTACTAAAAGAATCATTACCACAACTGTTAGGAACTGAAATCATTAAATGGAATCGAAATCTAAAAGAATCATTAAATTCCTTAAGATTCCCTACACAACAAACAGCTAAAAAAGCAGAAATAAACTGTATAAAAGTCCATGAATATCAGAAAAAAATAAAAAAAAAAGTACTGGGGTCGAATGATTTATTAAATTTGGTTGCATTAACAGTAACCTGACCGACTGCATTATTTTTCAATAGAATATTCAGCTAAGGTGCTGCAGCTGCACCACTAGCAAATCCAGGAAAAAAAAAAAAGTTTCAGTTGCGAACGTGATGTGCAAGACTGGGTGTTGCAAAGTAATACAAAAGACAGTAACACCACATCTTTTTATTGCATTGACCTTACTCGTGCCCACGCAGCAACAAACATACTGCTGTTGTCCGACATGCAATCAAACAGCTTTTCTTTTTAATGCATTGATCTAAATTGAAAAAAAAAAAAAGCCACTCTTTTTGACAAATTAATTTTCATGACTTTTCCCTGACCTGTCCTGTAATTTATCGACTTATTTATGGATTCAAACTTGATTCAGATGTACCTATATTCAGAGTGGTTTGTTATTGAATCAGCTTGAGATCAGTTCATTGAAAAAAAAAAAAACTGAAAAGCATTTGTTCACAAATCAAACACTACTATCGCTTGTTAGCAATATTTACTTAACCTTGTAAAGACTGAAACAATAGTTAGAAAAATCAGATTTTTTTTTTTAATGAAACGTGTGCATGTGTGTTTTATCATAATATTCGGTACATCAGGCTTTTATGGCTCATATAATACAGGAGAATATGGAGCTCACACTGAAAGAGGAAAAAAGACCTCAGTTTTATTCAGAGTCCAAAACGAAGCAAAAATATATGCTATTTGGTATTTGTGGTTACATAAAAAGCATATAAATATCAGATGTCACTCTATATCTCCCAGGTTTATGTCTTATTAAAATATTTAAATGGATCACGGCATGAATTTTTCAAATTATTTTAATGTTTGTTTGTTTTTGTTTTTTTTGTTTTGTTTTGTTTTTTTGTTTTTTGTGGAAATAAAATAATTTAGGTGGGTCCTTTAACAAGCCAATGTTATGACTGGCTAACATTATTGCATAGAAAGAAGTATCAATGTTCGTTTGCTAATGCATGTAAGTGTTATGAGAACATTACCCATATAAAACCTTCATTTACAGACAAAGCATTATGAAATTATTTAATCATGGTTTGCGATGCAGCTGCTGTCAGATCCAATACTACAAACTGCTTCATCTGTCAACACAAGTTTCTTTGCGAACTCTCCGTTACACAACAATACCTTTACAAAACAATCTGCAGTCAAATGCCCTGAATAAGCATATAATCCTCCAACATGAATCAGCAGCACGCCATTAAATACAAACCATCCACTTGTTCCTGATGCTGGTATTCTTCTCAACTCTGTACAGAGACTCAAACGAGCTGTTTAAACTGGACACGTCAAAGAAAAATCATATTACTCTTCCATTTATCCTGTTGTCGACAGACTCAAGAATCACGCTCCTGGTCTTACTGTGAGTTACTACTTGTGAACGTTATTCACAGGACGATTAGGCCTTGCACATCTATAAAATAAACAACCTTTTTGGTTGAAGTCAACTAGTCACCTGTATTTTTTTGTTTTGTTTTGTTTTGTTTTAGTGAATAGGGTGTTTCATTAAAAATAAATAAATAAATAAAATAAAAAAAGTACTAAAAGAATCATTACCACAACTGTTAGGAACTGAAATCATTAAATGGAATCGAAATCTAAAAGAATCATTAAATTCCTTAAGATTCCCTACACAACAAACAGCTAAAAAAGCAGAAATAAACTGTATAAAAGTCCATGAATATCAGAAAAAAATAACAAACATTTAATTATGAGAAAGGAAGAGTAAAAAAATAGGGTAAATAAAAATACAGCATGGTGGAGTAAGTGTACAGGCATTGTGTGCCGAGAGGCTGGAATACAGAACATGCACACGTTGTGAATAGATAGCACAAGTATTCAGTGCATAAAGTTAGAGTAGGTGACAGTGACTAATGGCTATAGATGGGGATGGGCCAGAGCTTTCGGGAGCAATGCCATGTGTGATTAATCAAAACACTGCATATGTAAGGAAATGTTCACAGCCACCACGCATGACAAGCTATAGAGATTTATACCGTACCCCTCGAGTTCAGAGTGCAGGGTTAATGCCAAAAAACAACTGGCATATCCCGACATGGAAAAACTCTATCAGGAAAACACAATCGTGTGATGAGTCCGAGACAAATCACCTACGAACTGCGGCTGATCGGACACGTAGTGACAGGGGCGAGAGTCTATCAGAATCTGCATTTACACCAGAGGTTCAAAAGCTAAATATAGCCAGCGAGAGCATTGAGCAACCAACGAGGATTAAGGTGTGTCCCAAATCCAATTGGATTATAGATACAAGAATGAAATTGGGGAAAAAAGGAAAGGAAAATAATGCCACAACCTCTATCCAGTATCCAATTGTTCCACTAATAGAAAAAGAGAGAGTACTAGCAAGCATGGACGGAAACCTAATCTCACTAATAAGCAACTTTAGAAGCTCGTCGATGAATGAAAACGAGAAAAAAAACATGCAGGAAGGTGGTCTATTCAGAGAGTGCAGGAGCATGAAATTAATAGGACATTAGCCTGAATAAAAACTAACTTTCATAAACCAGCTCCACTGCAGGAGCAACAAAAGGACAGGCTTGATGTGGAAAACAATGAAGAGCGTAAGTGGGAGGGGGACAGGTGAGGACAGACATCAGCCGAAGCTTTAATTTATTCAGCCAAGCAATATGGTACATCACAACCACCCAGTGTGAATAGGACAGACACTCTAGGATAATTCAGTTTATCAAAGTCAGCTAGCATCTCAGAGCTACTCGTGGAGAAAGAGAACCATTACTGGAGTGGGCTTTAAAGGCTGGAGGCTGCCTGCGCCATTTCTCTAAGTGGTTTTTTGCCGTTAGCGTTGAATTACGGAATCAAATTGCACGGGAAGATGGGGTAAAAAAAAAAACACAAACCTCATAGGTTGTGGTTACGGATGTGCAAACTACATATTTTCTATACAATCAACCAGTTGGTGGGTGGAAGCAGTTATTCGAGTACTTTGTCTTAGAATAATTAGGGTCTGACAACTCAGACCCCAATCAGATGTGTTTCTTATGCATTCGTGTGTTCAAAAACAGCCAGAGAGAACGCAAATGTATTGAACAGAGAACAGTTTCTGAGATTGAATTTTCGAAAACATTACTTTTTTCAAGGGCTGAACGATTTTGGAAAATAATCTAATTAAGATTTTTTTTTTTACCAATATTGTGATTGCGATTTAATATGCAATTATTTTTTAAACCTCTTTATGTTCTGTATTATTCAACAAAGACAAGCTATAAATCATTGTATAGTGTGACCATGTCGCGTCCAGTTTAGAGCTGTTGCGGCGTGGGGCGACAACTGTAGCGTCCGGTATAGACACTGTGAGTGAAGCCGAGAGCAAGATATGCCTCGTCATATTTTCTGCATTTAGCTTTTGAATGACCAGCACCTGCCTGGGTCTGTGCGACTTCATCTATGGCTTTTCTCTTCCCTTTCACAAACCGATCCATCTCCCATTCTAAGTTACGTCCTTTGGCTGTTTACTGTTTTATTTCTTTTCTTTTTCTGCTGATGACTTGAAGCAGCGCTGCTTAGACCGATGGGTGTGTGTCATCAAAGTACTGCGAGAGCTATAAGAGAGCGCGGACGTCTCCTTATGCTTTCTCTCGCCGTACTTTAATGTCATACACCGATCTGATCTTCAAGTCGAACACACCTCTTTACTCTCGTGTGTCACGTGACCGTGTAATCGCAGCCTCTGCGATTGAAAAATCACGTTTTTTCATATCGCGATTTTATCGCAAATGCAATTAATCGTTCAGCCCTACTTTTTTCATTGCCACAGTGTACACAATTCACAAATGAATTGATATTTCTTTTAAATTCTGACTGATTTTATGAATTTGAATTGAGGTAACAAACATGATTTGCAATTTGAATAAAATTAAAATGAACTGAAACTTGAATAAATGCAAATAACTCTTAAGAACAATAGACTGATAGAATAACAAATGGATGCTGGAAAAGCCACCTACAGAATTTTGCATTTAGTTTATATTTCTCATCATATTAATCAGCGGTGGACAGTAACGAAGTAGTTTTACTTCGTTACTGTACTTAAGTAAATTTTTTAAGTATCTGTACTTTACTGGAGTAGTTTTATTTTGAGTAACTTTTACTTTTACTTCACTACATTCCAAAGCATAAGATCATACTTTTTACTTCACTAGATTTCATAAAACTTATCGTTACTCGTTATAATATCACGTGCTCCGAGACATGGAAGCGGTGTCTGATTCATGAATGAACTGATTCTTTTCAATTAACCCGTTAAATCGGTTCACAAATCTCACCAAACAATGAATTCACGAATTGAAATGATCTGATTGCAGCTGTTCTCGAGTCGACAACTCACTGATTCAAATGAACCGTTTAGTGCGAGTCTCCAGTGAACTGAATTCACAAGTAAGAACCGGGAGATCTTGTGAGCGCGCGCGTCTGATGCTGTTAAAAGTAAGTTACTAATGTCGAATTTTAGGATTAATTATTGTAACTGAAAATCATATTTAGGTCAAAGCTGTCAGTTGTTTGTGAACTAAATCTGCTGTAAAGGGTGATCTGTTTAAGCCCACTGAGATGCTTGAATGCAGACACATTAACATCAGAGTCTCTATGTTTTAGGTCAAAAAACATTAAAATAACACAGATTAAATAAAATAACTCATGCACGTTCATCTTCCCCGCTGCTGTAAAGTTAGCAGTTTTACTAAAATGCTATGCATTTAGCCCTATGTGACGTCTGTTTTTATATTGTTTGTCAGCACACATAGCCTAAGTTACTATGTATCCGGATCAACTAGCCGTGTAGAAAAATGTTTATTCAACCATAACCATGCTAAAAATAAGTCAATAATGTTAGCTGATGCTAACTGTCTAGCTAACGAGCTTGCTGGTGCTAAATTGTCCAAATATTTTTATTCAACCACCTAGATAGATCACATCTGGGGGGAAAGAAAGGATGTGATGTTCAGAACATGGTAACTACAGTAATTATCAAAGTGGGAAGTGATGCCCTCTGGGGGCATTTGGCCAGGGGTGTTTTTACACCACAGACAAGGTTTGAGAAGAAAAAAATCATTATGAAAATCTAATTATATTTTCCTTATTATATTCATTATTTCCTTATTGGTTATTTTGGGGAAATCCCAGGTATTTTGAGCAGTAGGATTATAAAAAAATATATTCTAATATAAAATTACATGATAAAAGTAGCCTATATAAAACTGCCAAATAGACATTCATCTATCGGTACTTTTTACTTAAGTACATAAAAAATCAAGTACTTTTACTTGAGTAATATTTTATTATACGGATCTGTACTTTTACTCAAGTACTTGATTTGTGTACTTCGTCCACCACTGATATTAATTCATCATAAAAATGCACTTTTGTGGACGAAGTTGGAAAAACGCTTAGGCCTAATTTCCCAGAAAGCATCATCTGCGTTGAATTTCTTTGAACTACAATCCAGTAAATTATTTTGTTATTCCAATTCAAATTCCAATTTAAGTGTGTAGTATGTCCAATTCAAAATAACATGAACTTGAAGGGACAGAAAAGAAGATTTACAAAAAGAAAAGCGCAACCCTTTAATAGGAAAACTGACACATATACAAAAAAATAAAAATGCATAAAATGCATTTATGCATAAAACTATCCTATTCCTCGCAAAAAACCCTTTGGAGGCCTTTGGATTATGTATAATAACAGGAAAATCACTCACAGCAGATTATCTGAAGTCTGACGGTAATTATTTTGAAATTTAGTTACACAAGTCCTGCTTCAATGGCTGTACCATCAACCTTTCAGAAAAGTTATTTCTCTAAATTTAACTCCACAAAAAGAATTTCACAGAGATTGGACAAAATAATGTGAATGCCCATAGGGGTTAATATATTTTGTGAAGGCTAAAGTGTAAAAACAAACATTGCAATTATATTTTGTTTATCAGATGGTTTGATAGATAAGATTCAAATGGAGACTATACAAAAGTTGTAGGAGTATATTCTAAGAAGGCTGGAAGTTGTGTTAAAGCCAAG
Source organism: Sinocyclocheilus rhinocerous (assembly GCF_001515625.1). Lineage (NCBI taxonomy): Eukaryota > Metazoa > Chordata > Actinopteri > Cypriniformes > Cyprinidae > Sinocyclocheilus > Sinocyclocheilus rhinocerous. The sequence goes on from NW_015627238.1 coordinate 508,223, forward strand.
TGGTGGTAAAACACCTTAAAGGAATAGTTCACCCAAAAATGAACATTTTGTCATCATTTTACTCACCCTCACGTCGTTCCAAAATTGTTTAAGTTTCTTTCTTATGTTGAACACAAAAGAAGATATTTTGAAGAATTTTGAAGCACCAAACAGTTGATCTGAAGTCTGACGGTAATTATTTTGAAATTTAGTTACACAAGTCCTGCTTCAATGGCTGTACCATCAACCTTTCAGAAAAGTTATTTCTCTAAATTTAACTCCACAAAAAGAATTTCACAGAGATTGGACAAAATAATGTGAATGCCCATAGGGGTTAATATATTTTGTGAAGGCTCATTCTAAGAAGGTTGGAAGTTGTGTTAAAGCCAAGTGGTGGTAAAACACCTTAAAGAAATAGTTCACCCAAAAATGAACATTTTGTCATCATTTTACTCACCCTCACGTCGTTCCAAAATTGTTTAAGTTTCTTTCTTATGTTGAACACAAAAGAAGATATTTTGAAGAATTTTGAAGCACCAAACAGTTGTTGGTCCCCATTTACTTCCATAGTAGGGAAAGAAATACTATGGAAGTCAATGGGGACCTTCTGATTACCAGTTGATTACCAATGGGGACTGTTTGATTACCAGCATTCTTAAAAATGTCTTATTTTATGAGAACTATCCCTTTAATAAGAAATATTTGCTATTTCTCTGGTGTTTGCATTATTTTGTCCTACCCCTGTATTATATTATACTGTATGTACACTTTAAGACCAAATAGTAAATCTTTGATAAAATAATTGGGTTGTAATTACTCAAAAGAAATAAAAACGTTCATTCGCCTTGAATTTTTTGAGTAATTAGTATAAAAATGTAGTTTTATGTTTACAGCACTCAAATGTTTTCATTTGTTTTTGGCAGGGTACTCAAATAGTTTTAGTACAATCCCGTCTGACGTCACGCACGTGCTTACGTGCTCCGCCCTCAACTAGCTGCTGCAACTTTTTGAAAAGACGCCATGTTGTTGTTGCTCGCTGACTAGCCTCGGATTTTATTTTATTAAGTTTGCAATATGCGAAAGACTAAAAAAATAACGTAGGAGGGGATATTTTTCGATCGCCTGTGAGGACCTTTGTGGGGAAACGCGGCATGCGGTGTTCTGAACCTGCTGGTGATAAGCTTCTCTTCATTGTGCTAAAGTTACCTGCGCAACTGGTAAGTTAACATTTAAGTTCTTTGTTTTATTTGTTTAAATCTATGGTTTAAATGGTGTTTAGTGTCTTAGCAGTTAATGCATTTTATGCATTTGCAAATGATTTGAGCCATTTTATCCCGCATCACTAAAGGTCAAAAATCGATAAAATTTAGTTAATATAACTTAAAAATTTCGATGTAATCAGTTTCAACTATTTTTTTGAGTTATATTAACTTAACCGGTTTTACAGTGTATGTATGTTTTCCAGAATTCAGTTGCTGGACAACTAATCCTGAAATGTCCCTAGTTCTGGTTCTAGATACAAATACTATTGTATTTATACTATTATAAATACAATAGTACTAATACTATTACTATTACACCACAGATTCACCCCCATCTGTCATGGTGGGGTTGTTATTTAGTGTTTCCATCAATGATTCAAAGGTCCTACATGACTTTCTACTTAATATATTGTCAAATGCACATGAGTCATGACGTTGTGGTTTAGGTGGACAACGCCTGATGTCATAACTTCTGAGGAAGTGCATTCATGAAGTGCATTAGGGGAACTACATGACATCTTTTAAGCAAACTGCCTGTCACTTTGGATGAGCATCTGTACAAGAGCTTTAACTTCAAGGTGGACCCCTTTACCAGTCTGTGGTCAGGGGTTTCTCATCGGTGGGTCGTTTGTTTATCCGGGATACATGCGCTAATTGACGTGACAATGCCTGCACACTTCACATTACGAAATCGATGCATTTATTCAGGGGTCACTTCGGGGGCACACAAAAATGTTCGGTCAACGTCGACAAACTGCACAAACGACCTCCGCCAGGGACTAGGTGGGCAGGAAAGGAGGGGTGGCCAGAGTGGACAGAGAAACAAACTGCCACGTCTATTTTGTGCTCCCAGGCCAGGATGAAATCACCGTGTGGCTGGGAGCCAGAAAACCCAGGCTGGTGGAGAGGAGACTGAACCAGCGCTCATAAATTATTCTGATCCTGGTCGTGGCCACCTGTGCAGGGTAGAGGGAGGACACAGCGCTGGCCTCCGAAATGACCTGACGATGTGGCGCACACCAGCTCCGATGCTACATACAGGACGTAGCCTGCCCCCTTCCCCCCAAGTGCCTACGCACGACGACCTTGAGAGGAACAAGGGACGACGGTGACATCAGGCTTGACTTCCTAAATTAAAAGAGCAGAATGGCTCCAGTCGTCCCTGCTGGTATCTCGGAGGGGCAGGCTGGCCATGTGACAGGAGAGGCGCACTGGCCACAAAACTAAACAGAGTAGATTACATTACGGCTATCTGTGATTAACAGATACAGATCTGCAATGCAATGTATGCTACGAAAACCCTCAATAAGTATTGACAATGTGCTTAAACAAGAACATCCCAACAGTTCTGCTATTGTGCCTTGTTAGAGTGTAATTTCAAGATGACTTTGATGTCTGTTGGACTCCCACATACAACCCCAGCAGGGCTCCAGAATGCAGATCTAGACGCCATTAACGACAGCCAGTAAAGCTTTGCGCGGCTGCATATGTGGTTCCATGAGATATTGTCTCGTTAGAGTGTAAGCCAGTGTCCCCTGCACACAACAACAAACACAGTACGAGCCTCATTGTCTGATATGTGAACAACTGACTCTTATGGACTGATTATTTTTAATGACAATGAGTCTAAGAGAAGCCACTGGTTAGACTTTAATCAGAATCAGTCAGTGAATCAATCAATAGTTACTTCAGGTTTATGAGGCTTATCAGTTCATATGACAACATGTTCTTAAAAATCCATATTCTCAATGTTTTGTTGCAATAAAATTAATAATATATTCAGATGAATAAAAAATAAATAGTAAATAAATAAAAAAACTAAATGGGTGATATTTTGAAACCACAATCTACACAAAAATGCAGAAAAATGATTTTGGAAGGGTTTTATTTAAATGGAACTAAAATAATCATCAAATTGGCACATATTAAACCAAATAAAACTAGGAAGTCTAGTCTATACACTAAATTGTGACTTCATTGCATCACACATGAGTGACTTGTTAAATGCACTCGATGAACTGAACAACCATCCTTAATCAAGCCAATCTGTAATTTGTCAATTAAAAAGGTCATTTGCCTCTTAAATGCTTCACTTTAAGAGCCAATGCCTCCGTCGTCTTTTTTTTCCCTAGAGCTCTGCTTCGAATACGTAACATTGCTGGATTATTTTATGAACGGTGCCTTCAATCTAACTTTATGACGATGCTTTCAACCACAAACTGAACAAAGAATAGCATGCAGGGTTTATATATATATATATATATATATATTAATGGTACTGGGAAAAAAGCCACAAACAAGTTTTTTAGCTGCGTTTCCACGTTCCATTATGATGTATTCCATCCACAATAACGTATTTGGCAAATTACACCCTCTCCAGCAGACCTGTTGGTATAAATAACACCAATGAAATAGCTAATCAGCACAAAATGACGCATGGATGCAATCAAAGCAAAGCATTTCTGCCCCAACACTCACTCACAGCTCCTAGGTATATGACTGACCACAGTCAACAAAATATTTACTCTGAGAACTGCTAGGAGCGGGGATATATTATATTTGCTACTATTTTTTCAGACATGTTTTTCTTCGCTTCTCGCCTCCAGCATGTGCTGCTGCCCCAGCTGAAACCAAGCAGTACAAAGGAAGCGGGAGGGGGAGACAGGCTTCCGACGGCAAGACACGATCCACCTACGCGGTAATCAATCCATCCATCAATCCATCCATCCATCCAGCTGCAATCAGTACACCGATGATCAGTCAAGTCGAGCGTTTAATTAGTAAAGAGCTCCGTTTCACTGGGCGTGTCCCAGAAGAGATAAACGAAGGTATGGAAGAAAAAGGGCCAAGTAATGTAGAACAGAAAGTGAATTATTCAGGGCTTTGAGGCTGTGTTTGAGTGAAGATGAGTAAATAGTTCAGCCAAGAGACGAGAGCGTCTAGCCCTTTAGATGATGCAGGAGTGGACTGTGGAGAGAAAGGAAGGCTCTTACGGACTAATCACCCTGGATCGAGGTGTGTGTGAAAGTCCTCAGGGAGTGTCAAGCAGCACCTATTCGTCAAAGGAGTCTTGCCTATTAGTGTGCTTAATTAGGCTACTCTCGCATAGAGACCCATATGCGGGTGTTTTGCATCGACACGTGGCGATGACCATGCCTGGGCACGTTACATGGAAAAGCCCATAGGAATGGAACATCTTAAATTAAATCTTTTGAATATCTAAATTGGTTCTTCTTCATATAAGATCTTAATCTCACAAACTGTGCTCTGAGTCGCTAAAATATCAAGGTCTGCATTAAGAGTTTTGGTTCTATGCACACTGAGGAAATTTAATGGGAATTCTGTTGTGAGCTGTGGTTGTTGCTCATCAATAACCAAACTTGGTTTTAAAGGGATAGTTCAACCAAAAATGAAAATTCTGTCATTTACTCAGCCTCATGTTGTTCCAATCCTGTGCAATGTTTTTGTTAAACTCAAAGATATTCTGAAGAACACGGATTTAAAGAACCCAAATGACTTTCATTTAAACAAAAAATAAAAGACACTTTTCAAAATATCAATTTGTTTTAAGTAAAAGTCATACATGTGTGTACAAGTGAAACTATATGTATGTGTATGTGTATGTGTATGTATATATGTGTGTGTGTGAGTGTGTGTGTGTGTGTGTGTGTATATATATATATATATATATACATAAGGGATAATGCACAGCTAGCTGTGCATTAAATGATTTTAATGCATGTCGTGGAGGCCAAAAACCACCCGACACAAAGCAGAGTGTATTAAAATTATTTAATGCACAGCTAGCCATGCATTATCCGGCTTATACCATGGTCATTTTCCAGCATTGACAATTTAAAGCTTAATGACGTTTGCAGCACAATATTTAAATCAGACAAAGATATGAAATAGTGTGGTAAGATCATATTTATTTTAATTAATGAATTATAAAATGTATTTGAATTAATTATCAATCAATCGATCGAGAGAGAGAGTGTTGACAATTGCGTGTATGAACAGAGATTTTACCTCATCGTTGCTGAGGAATATAATGCAGTGATCCAGTATCTAATCTATTTTATTAATAAAAGTCTCAGGGCAGCATTGACAACAAGTTTATGTACTCTAGAATGTTTCTCTGTATGCAGCATGATCTCTGATCTCTCTCCCTCTCTCTGTGCAAGTGATGCATGTGTGTGTGCGCTAGTGTGTGTACCTGTTTTTATATCCCGGTGGGGTCTGAAACCTAAATACACCCAGACTCATGGGGACTCGTGTCACCGTGGGAACCTAAATTGAGGTCCCCATGGGTATAAAAGCTTATAAATCATACAGAATGAGGTTTTTTTTTTTTTGAAAATCTAAAAAAGCAGAAAGTTTCCTGTGAGGGGTAGTGTGTGTGTGCGTCAATTAAAGCAGTGCATTAATATAGAGCGGTGAAACCAAACGGCTATTAAGCCAGTGCAAGGTTGAAAAAGTTAACGTTAAAGAGATAGTTCACCCAAAAATGAAAATTCTGTCATTAATTACTCACCCTCATGTCATTCCAAACCCATAAGACCTTCATTCATCTTCAGAAGACAAATTAAGATATTTTTGATGAAATTTGAGACCTTTCTGACCCTGCAGAGACCACAACACAACAACCACATTCAAGGCCCCGAAAGGTAGTAAGGACATCGCTAAAATAGTCCATGTGACATCAGTGGTTCAACCGTAATTTTATAAAGCTATGAGAATACTTGTGCGCAAAGAAAACAAAAATAACTTTATTCAACAATTTCCTCTCTTCTGTGTCAGTCTTTCACGCATGCGCTGCAGCTTGTTTGCAAGCAGAGGAATGCACACGCTTGCGTTGTGATACTGTCGTGAATGCATGTCGAAGACTGACATGGAAGAGAGGAAACTGTTGAATAAATTCATTATTTTTGTTTCCTCGTATTCTGGTAGCTTCATAAAATTATGCTTGAATCACTGATGTCACATGGCCTATTTTAACAATGTCTTTACTACCTTTCTCGGCCTTGAATGTGGTAGTTCCTTTGTTGTCTATGCAGGGTCAGAAAGCTCTCGGAGGTCTTACGGGTTTGGAACAATATGAGGGCGAGTAATTAATGACAGAATTTTCATTTTTAGGTTAACTATCCCTTTAAAGTTTTTTCCCGAAATTAAATATGAAATTATCCTTTGCATGATAAGCACAATAGTTATCATTTCACCATATAAGATCATGACTTGAAATTCAGCAATAGCCTTGGCCACCTTGACAACCTGTTCCTTTTAAGGTTATCATTTTGAAGAAATTGGTTTAAAAGTTGTTTAAAAATGTATCTTAAGTAAGGATTTTTCAATTATCTTGTGGCCCCCCCTCCAATGTGTTCACAGTCCATACTTTCTGGAAAACTGAGATGCACAGATAATAAGATTCTGGCTAACATGATAAGCCAATCATAATTTTTTTTCATATTATGGCTAATAATCAATAAATGGCCAATATAAAAATTATATACTATTTTGAATATAATTTTTTATTTAAAAAAATGTAAATAAAAATGACACGATAACACAAGTCAATAATTATTTTTAAAACTATATACTTTTTGTCTAAATATACTAAAAAAAAAAACAATTTAAACACTACAAGTAAATTTATGCATCACAACATTAAAATGCAAAAAATGCTTATCCATTTTGAGATTTGCTAGTGTTTTACTGAATAGTTAGTGTTTTAAACATTAACTATAAATAAGCATTAGATTAATAATACCAATATCAACTATTACCAATGTTGTACATATATATTTTGCACCCCTATCGGAAACTAACGTTTCCTATTCATCTTATGTTAATGGTGCAAGGCGACAAAGGAGGCACACAGAAGCACAGACCAAAGGATTCACAATAAAACCAACTGACATGCAACATCATGTCGGTATACGTGAAGCTGCATTTCTAAGTGGCTTTAGACTATACTAACATGGGTCATGAACTTCCCAACTCGGAGACCCCGATCCCAGTGTTCTGAGGTTAATCCAGCTCCTCCCGCCTCTCATCTCTTTCGCCCTTCTCACCTCCCTCGCTACATGACATCACAGGCTGCAGGAAGCTCCAGGGACCGTTCGCAAATCCACGTTCCCTCACGCAGGTTGAGCTTTCAAGCCCGGCAAAGCTACAGAATATTGTGAAGACTTGAATAATGAAAAAGTTGGGGTGGGGGGTGAGGCAGCAATGAGCTTATCTGCTTCGTCTGAAGTGTCTAAGTGCCTCTAAAAGACAATTCCCGTAAAAAAGCCTGCATTATTTCTTAAAAAACACGACTGGCATTCATATTAGCACCCTAAATCGCCCACCTCCCTGCCATTGCTTTATGACTGGCGAGCGGTTGACAGGGAGGTGAGGAGTAATCAACAGCACCGCGGGAGGTGGGTACTGGCCTGCAGAGCCACGTTGGCGGCCATATTGTGTCAGGAACTACAGGCATCCATCGAGGATATGATCGGCCCTTCCACCACCCCACCGAGATCCGAGCCACCTGCTGAGGGTGGCACGGCACGCTACACACTTTCACACACTCCATGTGTTGCATCATATGGGGTTCAGACACATACAAACACACTTAAACACACAAACAGCATGTTAATACCAGCCACACATCAGAGGTCTCTAGTGGATAATGGCTCCATTTCCACAAACGCTACAAATAGTTCCCTCACATTTAACTGCGGAGTTAAATTACGTTAGTTAAAAGAGAAGCATCTGATTTCGGTGCATGGGGGTCAGTCGGAGAGAACTAATTGAAAGGATCAAATGACTGTGTTACTCGGGCAGGGTCATGCCTAATTCGCCGTTTTCGATCGATTCTCTGTGTATTAGCGATATTATGTGAGCAGAGCTCAAGGGTCAAATGACAGCGAGAGCTTAAGCGAGCTTTATCAGTCGGCTTCCTATATCGATTGTCCTTGAGAGACAAACTAAATTACACCAATGTGTGTAAAAAAGGTCTCCTTTTACAACAAAAATTAGCCTTGCGCATTATTCAACCGTGCTTCGGTCAAGAGAAAAAAAATATTAAACCTAAGATATAGATACAAATCATAGCTGGGGTAGGAGAAACCACAAAGATAGAAAGCAATCAGCATTTAAACCGCTGAGCTTGAATCTTTATGGTGAAGCATTATTTTAATCTCAAGATTTCCAATAATGTCTATTGATGATTACAGATAAATATTGCTGACGCAATCTACTTAAGAAAATACATCAAAGCTTTTATTTAAAATCAAACGAGATAAAACCTCTAGTGCTTATCCAAATGATATTATAAAACTTAAAAACTCTGTATGACTTATTTTATTCTGTGGAACATAAAAGAAGATATTTTGAGAAATGACGATTTTTTTTTGTTCAAGTCAACGGTCACCAAAATGGTTTGGTTACGAACATTCTTCAAAAAAAGTTTGGAACAACATGAGGCTGAGTAAATAACGACAATTTTCATTTTTGGGTTGACTATCCCTTTAAAGGAATAGCTCACCCAAAAATGAAAATTCTGTAATTAATTACTCACCCTCATGTCATTCCAAACTTGTAAGACCCTCATTCATCTTCGGAACACAAATTGAGATACTTTTGATGAAATCAGAGTGCTTTCTGACCCTGCATAGACAGTAACAGAACAACCATGTTCACCATGTTCAAGGCCTAGAAAGGTAGTAAGGACATCATTAAAATAGTCCATGTGACATCAGTGGTTCAACCGCAATGTTATGAAGCTACGAGAATTTTTTTGGTGTGCAAAGAAAACAAAAATAACAACTTTTTTCAACGATTTCTTCTCTTCCGTGTCAGTTGTGTTGCTGTCTATGGAGGGTAAAAAAGCTCTCGATTTCATAAAAAAAATCATAATTTGTGTTCTAAAGATGAACGAAGGTCTTACGGGTTTGGAAAGACATGAGGGTGAGTAATTAATGCCAGAATTTTTGGGTGAACTATCCCTTTAAGTTTGTTTGGTTGCATTTAAGTTTATTGCCATATCATTTTCACAAGCTATTTCATGGCAGATACGGATTCAACATTCAGCAAACAATAAATACAATACAATGATTTTATTAAATTCAACTAAACAGTTTTGTATATACTTATCAATAAAAGATTCTTGAAATGTACTTGTGAGAAAAACTGCAAAAGCTGTTTAGGATCCAACTATCCAGACATTACTGTCGGAGCGACTAGACGATGTCAGTCGCTCAATAAAATGATATAAGGTGATTACATCTGGCAAACATTAATCTGACAAAGACTTGTGTCTGCACTGTATCACTTAGCTCATAGCAGCAAATGGCTTCTCTCTTGTGCTACTGTGCTATGCTTGCTCACACAGTCACCATTTCCATACATTTTAATGTAAAATATTCCCAAACCTTTGTTATTTATTTCTGAGACCCTGATTCTGCAAGAAATAATGTGTGTTGTGCAATGTAACAGTATTCAAGGATGAAAGCTTTAAATCAATACTATTTTGCAATTGAGTGACTCGAGTAACTCAAGGAATTGTTTTACCCAAATACAGAAAAACACATTTTTTAAAGGCAAATTGCAGTGGAGGGCACAAATGTCATTACGGCAAATGACCAATCGCTAAACAAGCTAAGTTACCACGTGTAATTTTTGTGCAGGCCGCTGAAGAATACCGCTTTAATGGAGGCTGTATTTAACTCCGAGACATACAGTGAAAAATAATGACTTAAGGATGATTCAGTTCAATATGTCCACATAACACCAGTTTAAGCAACATGCTAACACATCAAATAGTGGTCTGTCAACACCTAAATGCTTTCTAAAATAATTATAGTGCTTGCACATGCCTCACACTTTTCATTCCAGCACGTTCAAGGCAGCAACGTACTGATGTTCCTCAAATATTTCAGTTCGAGATTTGTTTTAAAAGCCTTATCCTAAGAATTAAACTTCTGCAATTAATTCAGCCCGAACCGCTTAGCGTACAGACCTTGTTTGGTAGATAATTTTCGCCTTAGGTGTGCGATCTATTTTTAGATACTGTAAATTTCATAGCATACTTAATCTCCCACTGACTTTGCATTGATGCAGCATTCATAATGTAGCCTGCTGTGAAGACATCGTTGTAACATTTGCATACTGTACATGATTGGCTTTCATTCTGAATTATGATTGGTGTAGACTTTCCTGCATATATTGAACTATATAGGCTATAACCATCTCTTTGATGCAAAGTGTTCCAAGAATGACTTTCAGGTGCCCCGCTGAGTGTCTGACAGGTTAATTGTTATAATTGTTAGCTTAGCAACAAGCTAATGTCAAACTCCACTGAAATAAGTGTGCATTCGCTGCACGGAGTCAACGTAGAGCGATCCAAATCATGATGTGTTCAGGTCCTCCTGGCAAGTTCCTACTTATGAGCCTGAAAATCGTAATTACAACGTGATGTGCGTTCAAGTGCTTTTGGTCCCAATAAAATGGATTTGCTAGAAAATTTCATACTACTCTCTCTCTCTTTCACTTCCCAACAAAGACTTGAAGCTTTTTAGTGCTAATGCAACATAATGAAGAGCAAAGGATGCGCATTAGGTGCGTAATTGATGCTTTATCTATGTATTTTATCGTTCTCGTGCTACAGTGTACAGAGAATGATGGGAAAGGCAGATTAGCTGCACAGGTCTGTCTTCTCATAAACCAGCTATATGAGTAGTGTTTTAGGGCAAGCTTTATCGTTATTCTACATCAATGTGCAAAACATACTGTCAGAATTTATGGCTTTTGTTATAAGTTTTTCTGATCTGAAATTCAGGGCTCAAAAGCAAGCAAGAAGATCCTCCAGTAGCGCTCAGCTCACAAATACGATCATTCAAAAATGATTTAAACAGAACGTCATGCTTATCTCTTTTAGGATGATCCCTTAGAAGGCAGCAGGTTTTGGAACAGACCCTGTGTTGATTCTGAAAACCGCAACCATCTGAAAACAAGACGCCCGCAGAGTGTCATGACAGCAGCTCGGATGCCTGAACATACATAAACTTAAACGCTATTCTTTATCTGCCTTTCCAGCACTAATGTTTCCTTCTGTAGATGCAAATCTAGTTATTTTCTTGTCCAGAATCTTCTGTAATAAATTCAGCTCCAACTGCTTAACATACAGACTCCATATAGGCTTTCTGTATAAACTTTAAGCCACTGAATCTTTTTGTTTTAATGCTTTTAAGAAAAGATTAAAAGTTTGCAAATCATCCATTTGCTTACATTGTTAGATTGCACAGCTATGAAAATCTATCCAACAACAATGGCATAATTGTTTGTGACATTTGTAATTGGTATTTTTCTTACATCTGTTTATCCATCAATTTATAATCAACCTGTCCTTCAGTCTACATTTGTTATCTGCTACAAGTTTTCCTTGTCATGCAAATATGAAAAAAGTTACAGCAAAACAGCATTATGTAAAGAGCAATACATAATATCTCTTGGTCTATGTTACTGCCTAGCCAGCTGCACATCATAATTGCGGCGAGACAAAAATAGAATGAGCAGTCAATTTCATTTGTGTTGGCATATCTTCGGGGGTACGGGACACACATATGCATGTTCAAGAGAGCGACTACAGGCAAGCCAACATAACAGATAACAACAAAGTCAGCCAGTATCACAGTAAAACAAAGACTCGGTGGGAGACGCCACTCCTTCAAGTCGAGCACAGATACTGAGACAATGCACTCCATTGTGTCACGCGCTCAGATAAGCCGAGCACATTTGCTAAATTGTCCATGCAAGTTGGCAGATGCCTACATCAGTCAGTCGAGTGATAAATGCGGTTATGTTAGAAATCTCTATCTTTAGGATATACTGTGTCCCCAGGCTCGCCACGGCACACGGGATGAAATTTACGACCCCCTTCAACTCTAAAAAAACCTGGAGGGAACGGGGAAGTATCAAAAGACAACATCCCGGGGACACCATGGGACACAGGACTGCATGTATCTTTGACTTTGGTTTGTTTCTGACCATCATCCTCCTTTATCATCCGCTCATGGTACGCTTTCAGTGTGGCCGAAAACCCCCTCTAGATGCTCCATCATACACGGAGGCATTAAATATCCACCCCACCCGCGCTTTCTGCCTCAGATGATGGAGTCATTTGTAATCGCCCTCGACTCTGTTCAAGGTACACCACACCAATAAACGGCAAATACTGCACTCAGATCACGTTTATGGTGCTTAACAGGGAGCGGGCTAATATAGGAATTAACGAAAGTAGGAACCCTTTCTTTTTCTCTTAAAGCATAACAAAGGAAAACATGACAGCTTGACAGGGTATTAAAGAGTGTCAGGTTGTGATAGAGCTGCCTCGCCTTTGTCCAGCAACCACGCAGTAGTGTGTGTGGCCAGCTGTCGCCATGGATACAACTCCCCTAAGGACCTCTTTGTGTACATGCAAAGTGTCGTACACGCACAGGCTTGCCCATATGCACAGGACCTGTCAACACACACCTGTTAAACTTTTTTTTGAAAGAACATTTCAATTCAGACGTTATAAAGGAATGGCGGAGAGAAAATGTCAACAGCGGTAGAAAAAGAGATGTGTGTGGGTGTTGTGCTAGACGGAGCTTCTTTCTCCTTTGCTCTCTGTGAACTCAACCTTGAGAATGTCTTCGCTAAGACAGACCAATCGTGTTCCGACTCGGCGTATTACGAAAAGGGGACTTCCTTTCACCCCGAGTTTTAATCTGCACCGTACATGTCAAGTATTGGTTTGTGCTGTGAATTGCCCAGGGAGTCTATTTGCACAAAACAATGACAGTTATCCACAGTGAAAATACACTGGGGCGAAACTTCGGCACAATTATCAGCGCTGGTTAACTTGACCTGACACGATGGCAACAAAAATAATTTCAAGAGAAAAGAGCAGGAGGAACGAACCATGAGAGCTTTGGCACGAGTTCTGCTATGAGAGCAGCTCAGAATGCATCAAACGTTGCTTCTCAAGTGACATAAGGGTGTATTGCTTCCTAAACAGAAACCTTTTTAAACTTAGTGATAGTTTGGCCAAAATTTTTTTTACTTCTGTCATCACTTACCCTCATTTTGTACAGAACCTGTATGACTTACAATATTTTCTTCTGCTCAACACAAAAAAAAGATATTTTGAAAAATCTTCATGCAGCTCCATAGTGACTCAACTTACAAAAAAAAAAAAAAAAAACCTAGCAATGCACAATACATCAGAGCAATCTTAATTATTCAGTAGGGATGCACAAGAATGTTCGGCAACTAAAATGATTCAGCCAAAAATAGCAAAAAGAAAAAAGCTATTTCAGTGTTTGGCCGAATAAGCGAAGAGACCGAATAAATTGTACCGAACAATGACGTGACGCGATCAAAGAGCAACCATACAGTGAGGGACGCGCACTCTTTATAATGCAGCAAACATGTCGGCAGTGTCCAGTGTGGAAGCATTTAAAACTGTCCGAGAAAGACACAAAAATCATTATAAGCACCGACAGCGAGAGACCGTTTAGCACTGCATCGCATCTCTTCGATGAGAAGAGGAAGGGTGGTTGTTGCTGGTTACTGTATGATGATTGAAATCGTGAAATGGCCGTAAACAATTAGCAAATAAATTGCAGAATGTTATCTTTTCTAATACATGCACAAATTGCATGTATTCCGATTTATGACAGCGCTGCGCGAGCTTGTTAGCCGGGGTTCGAAGTCCAAAATGCGAGGAAAATCTGCGCTAAAACAGTGTTGCTCAGTAATATTTTTATGAAATTTTAAAAGGCATGGATGTGAAAATGTGAAAAATGTGACAAGCATTCCAAATTCGTAATGAGAATCATTTATAAATCTGCTGTTGTCAACAAAAAGAAGCAATGAGGACTTCCTGTGGGTTTCCGCCAAAATAAAAGCTGAGAAAAACTCCATCAACATTCATAAATGTTACTGTAATTGTACTGTTGTTCTGTAAAATAAAATAATAACTAAGACAATAATATAATGATAATAATAATTACAACAGCTCTTTTAATACATTTATTGTAACATTCACACATAGTGTGAAGCAAGGCTGCATTTATTTGTACTGTAAAAAATACAAACACAGTAATATTAAAAATTGCTTTATTTTACTAACTTATTAATTTTAAGTTAAACGGTGCTTTGTTGGTATGTCTGCTAGAATGTTGAAAAAATGTTCAGTGTTAAATAAGTATTTTTAAATAGTTGTTTTGTAATGGTTTTTTATTTTTATTTTTTGAAAAAAAAAATGGCCTATTAAATTTATGCACTGGTGAAAAAATTGGCAAAAAACGCGAAAGACAGTGTTCGGTATTCAACCTTCTGCCCAGTGTTTCATTTTGTTAGGCTTCGGCCAAGAATTTTCATTTCGGTGCATCCCTATTATTAAGTTATCAGTATCATCCAATAGTGGATATTTAGTTATTCCTATCAATTTTAGGATTTAGATTACTTTCCTTTAATCCAGCACTAATTTAGCAATAATTAACAGAAACAGTTTAAAATCATGATCAAACTTAAGTAGCAACAGATCTTTTCTTCTGTATTTTGATTTTCATTAGAGTAAAATGGATTATCAAAAAATAAATAAAAATCAGGACAGAGACTTGGTTTTATCCATCAGTTGTTGGTTGGTTGAAGGCAGATCTAATGCAAGCTTACAGTCGATTGTAACAAAGTGACCGGATATAAGTGGACAAAATGATTGGAGAAATCATGGATACAGCACCAGAGAGAAGTCTCATTCACCGAAAGAGTTTTGATTTTGATAACATTTTGACTTTGAGGTAGGGCTGGGCAAAAAAGCGATATTGATAATTATCAAGATTTAATTTTCTTCTATAAATGATAAAAAGAGTTTCTAAAAATGATAAAAAAATGTTCAATATAATTTTTATGTGCCAAAAGCAGAACAAAACATTTGAACCACGCCACACAGGCCATTTATCCGCTCAGCTCAAAGTTCAAACAGTAGCTCAGAGCAAGCTTACTAGAACAGAAGTGTTTACTTGCTGATAAGTCTCAGTCACGTGACCAGTAAACAGCGTGCACCTCATTCTATATGAATGAGGGATATTCATATAGAATTTTTTTACATTATTACTGTAGACATGTATTAAATGTATTAAAGGAGTAATGGAATATAATTACAGTATTTTTCTGTGAATAAGCTATAGCATTTGTGCATTTATACTAAATGTATTTAGATTACTGTTGTTCATACAAATACCTAGAATATATTGATACATTTATAGATACCATATAGATAAATTTTTTATTGTGGTGTTGAGGTTTTAACTGTGGTTATCGTGATCTAAATGCATGCTACTGTGGAAGACCAATGGTTAATTTAAAAAAACAAACTCAAACAGTCAGAATAATTACATTTCACCATATAAAAAATGAGGTTGTTACAATTTTTACAGATGTTACTGTTTGTGATAATGAACATACATTTGCATCTGCACCCTAACTCAAGATACTACTACTGTCAACTCAAGCTACTGTCAAATGTGCATTTCTAAGAGAAAAGAAAAAAAGTAATAATATTAACATTGCAGCCTGCACTGCAACACTCTTTAAAATAAAGGTGCTTCACGATGCCATAGAAGAACCTTTTTGTCTAAATGGTTCCATAAAGAAAGAAGGTTCTTCAGATTATAAAAAGGTAAGGAAGAGATGGTTCTTTAAAGAACCTTTGATTGAATGGTTCTTTGTGAAACCAAAAATGGTTCTTCTATGGCATCGCTATGAAGAACCTTTTAAGCACCTTTATTTTTAAGAGTGAAGCTGTGCTAAAGATACGCATCAACAAAGTCAGGCAGCACAAACCTGTTTCAGAAATTGTCCTATCAAGATATTTATTTTGTTAACGAAAAATGACTGGAAAAGTGTAAACAATTCAAAAACAAAGTGTTTGTCATGTTCTGACCATAAAGAGTAGTTTAAAGCGACAATTAAGGGTCTGGTTTCTACAACTTCCACTTGGGAGCAAAAATCTGCCTTTAAACTTAAAAGAAATGAAGATTTGAAATTTTTCGTTATCGAATGATATGAAAAATTTTATTGTGATAATTTTTTTTGGCCATATCGCCCAGCCCTGTTTTACCATTTTGAGACTCCTATCTGATAAGTGTGCCAGTTGGTTGATTCCAATGGATAGTTTGGATATTTTGCGCAAAAATTCAAAATAGACTAGTTAGTGGGGGTTCCTGAGTGACTAGTTGACTAGGAGGGCCTGAATGATTAGTCCAGTTTCAGGTTGACTTGACCTTGATCAGACGTGTTATAGTTGTTGTCTTCAAAAACAGAAAGAGCTGTTTAACAGCGAAATCTCAGCACGCTAATTAAAGCACCAATTAAAATATCAAATGTATATTATATTTGTAGTTAAGAAAAGTTTAAATCAATTAGCCAAACTCACTAAACTGCATTAGATGTGTGTACATCTAATTTGCAATAATTTAACTGAATTATATGTATAAAATCAGTATTACGCTGGCCATCTGCCACTCTAATCTCTGAATATCTACATTAAAAACTCATCAGTCATTTTCTAATCTTGATACACTGTGGATAAAAAGTATAAAACCATTTTAGCACTAATTTTCCCCTTTAACCTTATGCGCTTGATCTAATGCATCCGCAGTAGATGGTTATGACCATGGTGTTATAAATACCTTCCTAACTTCATCCTAACCTCATCATTGGAGGATCGTAATTAGTCATTCATCTGCAAAGAAAGACCCAAATGAAAGGGATGATGGGGGTCGCTTTCTTGATTGGATACCC
>NW_015627238.1:526986-529973 GCF_001515625.1 Sinocyclocheilus rhinocerous
GGGGAGCAGTTGGGGGTTCGGTGCCTTGCTCAAGGGCACCTCAGTCATGGTATTGAAGGTGGAAGAGAGCGCTGTACATTCACTCCCCCCACCTACAATCCCTGCCTTGGGTTACGAGTTGTACTCTCTAACCATTAGGCCACAACTTCCCCCAGTGTGACATCAGTGGCAAACAGCCAATCACATGCCTTGCAACACAGAGCAAGTGTGATGCACGTATTTGCGAGAGAGCCATCGAGATTCAAAACTCTTTTCTTAAAAGTTAAGAGATCAAAGAATATGAGGAATATAAATGCATTTACACTGAAGTACTTGTCCATGAAAGAGGACAAATTAAAGAAATGATCTTGTTCTATTAGTGCAGTCACAAGTGAAACTTGTGAACTTATATATAATGATTTTTAATTTTTTAAAGCGTTATCTATTGATTCTACCACTTATGTATATCTGTATATATTAATATTCATTTAAAATAAATGCTTTATAATAATTGTTAAACTAAAATTGCTTATGTGTAATGGATTAATAGTAGTATAAATCATATTTATATAAATCATACATAAATCGTAATTATCATTAAAGCCAGACAATTTTGTTGTATTTTTTAAGGTACTTTATAGTGACCTTTAATTTGTAGGAAGAGAAACTGGGGGAGTGACTTTTTTTGCGTCAGACATGTGTCACTTTGCTCACATCTGATTGGTCCAATTTCAGTTTGAACTCTCTTACCTAGAACATAACCTGCCCTGGGGCAGGTTAGCCGTGGAGTGTAAGTTACTATGGCAATGAACGCCGCTAAAAGTCAAGCCACTTTCATGATACCTAAAACCCAGTATTGGTGCAAACTAAACGGAAACTTACCTGGCTAGCCAGTTAATCTGGCTTCATGGTACAGGCCCCTGGTCTACGAGATAATCGTTGTCCCATGGTCAACATGATAAAACGCTATCAACAACTGTATACACACTGTAAACGAGTTTCATGCTTTATATAGTCCAGTGTCACGTTTTGAAACTCTTGGAATTCAGCTCGTACAGATACAAACATTAAAACTATATATTTAATAATGAATGCAATTCATATATGTGCTTGTGTTTAAAATATTTAGATACATATAACGTGTATACATTCAGAGTAAATGTAAACATTTTTCTTATGTAATTTAAGCTTTTAAACTTAGGCTATTAAGCTTTGTGTGGTTCAAAATGTATATTATTAGAAGTACTGTATACTCTTAAAAATAAAGGTGCTTCACGATGCCATAGAAGAACCTTTTTGTCTAAATGGTTCCATAAAGAAAGAAGGTTCTTCAGATTATAAAAAGGTAAGGAAGAGATGGTTCTTTAAAGAACCTTTGATTGAATGGTTCTTTGTGAAACCAAAAATGGTTCTTCTATGGCATCGCTATGAAGAACCTTTTAAGCACCTTTATTTTTAAGAGTGAAGCTGTGCTAAAGATACGCATCAACAAAGTCAGGCAGCACAAACCTGTTTCAGAAATTGTCCTATCAAGATATTTATTTTGTTAACGAAAAATGACTGGAAAAGTGTAAACAATTCAAAAACAAAGTGTTTGTCATGTTCTGACCATAAAGAGTAGTTTAAAGCGACAATTAAGGGTCTGGTTTCTACAACTTCCACTTGGGAGCAAAAATCTGCCTTTAAACTTAAAAGAAATGAAGATTTGAAATTTTTCGTTATCGAATGATATGAAAAATTTTATTGTGATAATTTTTTTGCCCATATCGCCCAGCCCTACTTTGAGGTATTAATAAAAAAAGTCAAAGAAAAGAAACATGCATGGATGAATTGTTCACAATAAGATCTATAACATGCATTTAGAAAAGAGATGTGGTGAATTTTAATTTTTATATTGACTTTAACCCTTAAAGAGCAGGTCATATGGTTTTTTAAAGTGTCCTAATATTGTGTTGGAGTCCCCTACAACAGGTTTAAATGCATCTAAGGTCAGAAAACACTGTAATTTTCCCAGAATATACATTTATACATAGAGTCATTTGTCAATGATTTCGAAACGGTTCGTTCGATTCAGTTCTGAGTGAAATGTCTGTAAACCCCCTCCCTTCCATAAGCCTACTCTGCTCTGATTGGACAGCAGGCCAAGCCTGTTGTGATTGGCACAAAGAGGAGCGTTTGAGCAAGTTAGCGAGCGCTACCATCTGTGTTGCCAAGTCCGCGGTTGTTTTTGATGTCGTGGGTTGTAGAGACCCCAATAACGTCATATTTAGGCACTGGAATGCCAATTTACCAGGGGAACCCCGACTGAAAGCGTGTATTTTACACCCCAGAACGCAATTTTTAAAGGGGGACCACCCTCGAAACACGATTGGGCTAGTTTTGAGTAGCAATTGGGCGGGTTTTGTTGTGACAACCTGGCAACCCTAGCATGCACCTTTACATAAAACAATAATATAGTGCTCCAATCAGTTCATAGAAAAATGACATAAAAACATTTTGTTTAATACATTCTTTATTAATAAACGAAGTAATTAGAACAACAACAGTGTACATTAATCGACACATTCTTAGGAAATAGTGGGTTCACAGCGAATTATCAGAACTATTCAGTAAAACTAATATTAAAAAAGTAATATTGTGCTTTACCTGGAAACCTAAAGCTGCACTAGGTATACATCACATATTAGCACAAAAAAAACCTAGATATTTTGAGCACTCAATTGAAAATGTACACATAACGTATCAATCATACTTACAGGTTGTGGTTCGGAGAGCTTGTTGGACCAAATAAAGAAGGTTAGAAGCCAACGAAGATAAAAGGCAAGATTAGAGAAGCAGTCCTCGGTAAAATGACGAGCACAACAAAAGGTTCGAATTGTATTGCTGTGGTAAATACAACACAGAGAGTGTTCGTATTTTGTGGGCAGGCAGGGATTACGCTAATGTGTTACCCAGTGACGTAGATCGGTAACAGGTAGAAGATTCGAAAATATAACGACTCGTTAAGG
>NW_015627238.1:531419-539474 GCF_001515625.1 Sinocyclocheilus rhinocerous
AGAAGATTCGAAAATATAACGACTCGTTAAGGCGATTCTGAGTCGACTCTTTCTTTTGAGAGACAATATCTTTATTTATCATGCACTTTTTTTATTAACAACTTTGCAGACTGTGTACATTGAAGGATAGCTACCTTACAAACTGTAAAAGATATATTTTTCGAAAACCCATATGACCTGCTCTTTAAGCGTTATCTCTTTGATCAAGAGATAAGATTGCTATATAATTTTCTGAGCTTTTCAAGCACTATTTAACTGTCCTCCCAGATGTCCCTGTTCTATTACTGAGAGCACTTATTTTTTTATTAAATCAAGTGGTATAGATCATTCTACAGTAGATTTCAAAAGAAATGCTTACTTTATCTTTCATGTTGTACATTATCATGATGCTTTTAGCATACAGAATGTTTGTTTTATAGCATGTTTTAATTTTCTTTCTTTTTGCAACCTTAAACATAAACATAAACTATCAGCTTATCAAATGTATAAATTGTCATTGTAAAAGAGCAGCATTAAGATTTTTTTTTAATTCTATCATGTTCCACAGAAAAAAACAAAACAATGGCAAATGGGTTTAGAAAGGCATAAAGGGTAAGTAAATAACGACTGCGTTTTCATTTTTGGGTGAACTGTGAACTATTCTTATAATCTTGCTTGCTTACAACCCATAACCCCTGAGGATTAATCAGAGCTCTCAATTACCAAAAAATCTGTCATCACATCAGCTCAGATGAAATCCACAGGCAGAGAGAGAAAATGATTGCTGGAGAAGTGACAACAGCATGTAATAATGCAAAGTAAACCCAGTGTTTAAGGGGGAGATGAGTAAACAATCCCATTTCCATGACAAAGGGGTGAAGCAGATGTGACTCATGCACAAGGCGCCATTCCAGATGAAGGCTCGCTCATCAAGCACTCGATCTCTCACGTCTACCGCATATATCCTGCAAGGAATTCGGGGTTCTTTTCGCAAAGAGCCCGTTCTGCAGTAAAGACGAGCTCCCTGATGACTTGATGGTGTCATAAATTAAAAGAATAGCACAGACTCTGACTGAGACACTGCTGTTTCACTAGTCGACAGGAAACTACACAACAAATAAACCAGAGAGAGGAGAGGGGGGGAAGAGTAGAGGATGGAGCTCTCAATTTTTTTAAGACTCCTAGAAGAAGAAAAAAATATTAGCAAATGAGACAACTGTTGACATACAAAGAAGAGCTATAAAATGAATGTGGATGGCATATCTCAGATCATTTGGTCTAGAAGGAAACTGATGAATAACGTTTGAACTCCAATTAAAATCTCTGACTTCTGACTAATCAAGAAAAATGTCTCCAATTGCTTCCTGCTTCTTATGTATGGAAACAATTGAGATATTAATGAGGACATATTTTTGTACCAGGGTTATTATAGATAACTAAAACTAAAACCATAAAAAACACTTCCATTACATACCAAGTATAAATATATATAAATCAAATTAAATATTTTAAAAACTTACAACTTATTATCAGCATTATTTATCATTTTCATTTACTTTAACTTGATTTACTAAAACAACTAAAACTACAAAAAAATAAAACACACACTTAAACTAAAATCAATAAAAGAAATTACAAATACACAAAAAAATCACTAACATTTCTTAATTAAAATGAAAACAAATTTAAAATATCAATAAAAACTACAATAATATATACATTTGACTAAAATAACACTGAAGGAGACATGGGCAGTGTTGGTAAGGTTACTTTGGAAATGTAATAGGATACAGATTACAAGTTACCCTATTTAAAGCACAAAAAAATCACTAACATTTCTTAATTAAAATGAAAACAATATAACAATAACAAATTTAAAATATCAATAAAAACTACAATAATATATACATTTGACTAAAATAACACTGAAGGAGACATGGGCAGTGTTGGTAAGGTTACTTTGGAAATGTAATAGGATACAGATTACAAGTTACCCTATTTAAAATGTATTAAGTAGTGTAACTATTTCAATTACTTTATTAATGTAACTGATCACATTAGACTTTTTGATTACTTTTCTAAATTTCTAATGTTTTCAACTGTTAATCATTTTTAAACATTTAAAGCAGGCAGGGTTAACCTTACAGTAGTACCCAACACTGATTACTGTCAGACTTTCAAAATCTTTCATCACTTGAATTAAAATTATTTAAAAAAATAATTTTTAAAGCACAGCCACCACATAGTCAAACTTTAGCACCTCCTTTTATTTTAAGATCATTCTAAAGTTAAATACAGATTTAAAATCATAACAAGATGGAGTTTAATAGCTATGATACTGTTTTTGAAATCAAATCTTTGCTGCTATGACAGGAAACACTGATATCTAACAATGCTTTGGAAAAAAGTTAATCTTAAAAAAATAAAGCATATACACAAAATCAAATAGGAAATAAAACAGTTACCTAATAAGCATGTGTCCTATTCTGTGTCCTAAACTCCTGAAACATTGCTATCGCATATTTTAATACAGTCAATGCAATTTGGGAAATAAATCAATCAAATCTGTATGTGCGTGAAAATTTTCATATGTAACCCCCTTTGTAATCATTAACATTTTCACAAGTAACTGTAATTTAATTACACTTTTTTTCTCACTAACTGTAACAGATTACAGTTACATTTATTTTGTAATTAAATTACGTACATTCTGTTACATTTAACCAAGTGTGCACGACGAGTCCTCAAAAGTGAAGCCATAGCGTCTCGATCGCCCCCAGGTGACTGGCTGCAATATAGGTCATAAACCCCACCCTCTTCATGTAATCTAATGGGACGCGAGACAAACTAAATAATCAAATTACCCTTCAAATAATTTTTTTCCAAAGATGGTTTCCATCATCTTAGATAGTTCTTATCATGCTGATGTACTGTATATGTCCAAGTGTTTGTTTTTCTTAACAAGTTTGCTTTTAACTAGTTATTTGATGCTATAAAAACGGGGTGTGGTGGAGTCATGATTGTAAGATTGCGATTGGGTCTGCGGGAGTTTGGGCGAGACTTTCATACCGCGGCTCCACCTCATGACACTACTGCGCAGACTCTGGCTCCAAACGAATCTCTACTGCGCAGACTCTGGCTCCAAATGACGTCATTTTCACAAGATGACAGCGGCCATACTGAAAATGTTTTGGCTTCACTTTTCTATAGTGGAATGAAGTGGAGACGCGTCGTCCATCTTTTTTTACAGTCTATGCATTTAACTACTACAACACTGGACATAGATGAGGTGTCATCCTACACGACAAAGAAAAGAAAAAAGAGATGAGAAGAGACAAAGAAATGAGGAAAGGGATGAGAAGAGACCTAAAAGAGGCAAAGAGAGAAGGAAGAGAAGGGAGGAGGAGATGAGAAGCAGTTAGTTAGTCACAAGACCCCAGTGAGCTGAAGGTTTCTCCTGCTGTTTTTTTTCCAGAGCGCAGCCAAGAGTCTCTCAAACTCGGCTGAAGTGTTTGCTGGAGCTCACTGCAAGGGAGAAGAGGAATCATGAATCAGCCTGTCAGTCAGAGGAATAAAAGGAAAATCGAGTGATAGGGAAAAGAGGGGATGAAGAAGCGTGTGCAGGTGCCCGGCAGCGAAGCTCCAGGCTTGCTGAATTAGTTTAATTAGGTATGTGCTCCTGGCTGTCTTTTTTCCGCTCTGCTGCACACGTATTCCCTCTGCAGACTCCACGCCTTCAATCCCCTAATTTTTCTCCCTCTCCGGGCTGTCCTCTCCGTCTCCTCCCTCCTCTAATCTAATCAGAATTCCTCTTCACTCTCCATTCCTCTCACAATAGCTCCATCATGGCCAAATGGGGATTGTAGGGGGAAAACAGTGCAGAGCGTGTTCGATTATATCCGGCTGGTTAACTAGTAAATATGTCTGGGAGAACACAATCAATTTGCCATTGTCAATGTCTGGCAGAGTGGCTTGATGGTATACAATGTAAAGACAGCGCAATCGTCAGTGAACCATAAAGTGTAATGGATCATCATAAGGTTTATTCTTTGGATGAAGTGACTGCAGGTTCTTAAACTCAAACATGAGACCAAAGAGCTACAGAGTGTGAATGGCCTACTTATACGTAGTTCACTCCGAATATTAAGCAGTGGTAGGAAAAAGCGTCTTAAAAATAAAAAAGACCAACATCAAACATGATGTTCTTTAAGCATGAACATATTATCACCTACAGCAACACTGGACAATGGACTGAAAATAGGTTTCGCATCTAATTACTTATACCTTCCGTGAGGTCTATCAACAAATGTGTTCGCATTTTGACCTATAATATATAGTCCACAGAGAGTATTTGCTCGCCAACTCCACCACTTAGTGCTTACATTACCTGTATCTGGGAAAAAAATGTCTCAGTCCCATTTAAGAGTGTAAATGGTTCACTCATAGCTAATCGCAGCAATCTGTGATTGAACCACTTAAAAGGATTAAACTGAGGAATGAAAAGGTTTTCTCTCTTTTCGCCTCGCTTTTTCATGTGTTACAAATCATTAAAAAATTATCATAAATAAATAAAAACAAAAATCCAAAATGAATAATAAAGTATAAATAGGAAATGAATAAAATAAAGGTATAAATAAGGTATAAAATAAAAACTCACACAGATTCAGATACACATTTCATGTAGGCTAGATATCAATGAGAACAATATATCAAACTAACTCAGAGCCATTGCCTTCGCTTCGACAGGCCGAGTCCAACATATAGCTCAATAGCGCTTAGAGCATCCCAGTTTGTGGTCCTTTCCTGATCCCAGTTCTCCTCTCTTTTATCTCTCTCCTATCTCTTGTAACTGCTTACAGTCTATCATAACTCTTACATTAAACTTTTATTTGAAATTATATCAAATAAAATATCAGTGGCACTTGCAAACAAATAGTACTGCTAGACTTTCTCAAAACTAACTTTTACTTTTTTCATTTTCTTTTATGCAATTTACTTGGGAATCAGTTGGTTACATAAAGTCAGATCCCCTCAGGTCCACACAAAGAAGGTCTATAAAATACTCAGAGAAAGCCAACCATTAGCGTCGCCATTCACATATATAAATATCTAGCCGTTGACAGATTATAATTATGATGATTAAACATATATTATTACACATTTGAATTTTCTTTTTAGCTCTGAATGTGTCCAGGAGGTACGCCAGAAAAAGCTGTACCTCTGTGCATTTCAGCTGCACAAAGATGAAAATGTGTGTGCGTGTGTAAGCGAGGAAACAAGAGAAGTGTGGAAATGGTAGAAAAAGTGAGCGACAGTGTGTGTAGGTTACAGATGTGGGTATTTCAGATTGAGTGAAAACTTTGTATGCATGTGTGTGTGTGTGTGTGTGTGTGTGTGTGTGTGTGTGTGTGTGTGTGTGTAACCATGTGTGTTACCAAGTATGACTCTCGTGGAAGTATTCTTGAATGTATTCATATGAGTATTTGGCAAGATGAGCGGCAGTTTGAGTGCCGAAATGGTGAAACAAAATGGATTAATGCATATGGTGATTCAAAACAAAATCGTATTCCTTCATTCCTGCTTTCAGAAAGAGATGAGCCATCATAAATAAAACCAATTTAGAGTGGATCAAGATGACCCAGTGTCCATCATCTTGTCACCAGTAGTGTTGTGACAGTAGGGTGAGGAAATTTTCCCACCCGTTAATCGGCGTGTGACAACACCGATAATACCGGTATGTCAACACCGTCTATCGCGGCAAGCCTAGTCACCAGCATGCATACTTTCCCATATATTTGAAACAACAAAATGCTTTTTATATTATAAAAAAAAATATCCCTCGTTCATCCATCACTCTCCATTAGTAAAAGTTAAATGCCTTGTGTCAATCTGCCCGAACTGATAAAGATAAAACTAACTTCACCGCATATCTGCCTGCAATGTGCATCAAACCATCAGAAAAAAGCCCAACCCCAGCAGAAAGAGCATCACTCTGCAGAGTGATTTTTTTTCCAACGTGGCATAAATGGCCTTGTAGGCTTTGACTGACTGTCTCTGAGCTTCAGTAGAACGTCACATACTCCATCGGCTTCAAAATCAACAGCCACTGCAGGGGAAAAAGCAGTATGCAAGCAGCTATTACAGTGAGGTGCCACAGGGCACACTACTGAGCCCGCTGCTGTTCTGAACCACACCGCAAGAACACAAAACAGCTTTGACCCTTCTTAAGCTGCATTCACACTAGCAGCAACTTTTGTCGCTACATGTCGCCAGGGGCTGGCGATGAGGTTGCTAGTGGGTGTTCTCAATACTGGTTGCCTTCACAGCGAATCAGGTTTCTTGCCACTAAGTACAAACATTTTGGTGGCAAAAGACTAAATATGATCTAAATCTAAATGAAATCCGTACATACAAACAAAAATGAATGAGAAACAGAGCCTACTTTCTACCATTGCGTATGTTTATCTATGGCTGAGGAGAACGATCACATGAGCTCTACCGTCTTCTTTCCTATTGGCTGTCGCTCCCGAAAGTCGCTCTTCATTTGCATAAAGTTGAAGGATTCTGAACTTTGTCGTGTCGCTGGACACGCCCCATCTGGTCGCCAACGGTCGCTGTCGCTCGTGTCGCCGGAAATCGTCGGCTCTCCATTGAAATGAATGGGATTGTGTCACTTTGTTGTTGCGTGTCGCTTGTAGTGTGAACGGGGCTTTAATCTCTGCCTTTCTCTTTCGTTTTTTCGTTTTTTTTCTATTTAGTTCTGACCCATGGGAATTTTGAGATGGCTGGGACGCATTTAGGTAGAGTTAATCAGATCTATAAAAACAGTGTCATCACTCAGATGAGTGGGCCCTGCCAGCCGCCAGTAACTTCCGGGGACACTATCCCATAACTTACTTCAAAACAAGCAACAATCAGTCCCAAAATCACTCTAAAGTTTGCAGCAACAGTGCGGGGATTACTTGTAAGTAGGGCTGCAACTAGGGATATGCCGGTATCAAATTTTCATGTTGCGATTAATTGCTAATGCTTTTATTACGGTATACGGTATTATCACAATATTGAAATTAAGTTAAAAAAAAGTGCTGTCATAATACAGTATAACAGGTTTAATAACTTTTTTCTTATAACAAAAATAACTGAACATTTAAATGCAATAAAGCAATACAGAAAAATGTACAAAGTTAAAAGTTTTACACAGATTAAAGTGCAAAAGAACTATAAAGACCAATAGGTATCACTTTACAATAAGACCTCATTAGTTAACCTTAGTTAATGCATTAACATTCACAATGAACAATAAGTGATAAGACGTTTTATTTTTGGGTAAACTATTTTATTCACAACATAATCTCTTAAAATACCTTATAGGGTTATGATAATCAAAACAGTCCTGAGCTAGATCAAGCTTTGATCTCTGCAAACCAAACTATAACTTTAATGAAATGTTTTTTTCCGCACTAATAAAAAATGTTTTTATCATTAACTAGCTCCACACTTTATAACAGAAAATCAAGTTGTAATTCTAACTGAAAGCGACACTGACTCTGGTTTTTCCATGTTTAATACTGTAAAGCTGCTTGATTTAAGGCCATCTATTGCATAAAGTACTATATAAATAAACGTGACGTGACTGAACTTTACTGGAGTACTGAACTGCAGAGCTCATGCTAACATCCACATAGCTGTAATCAGATGCGTTTTAAACTGCGGCTTTTTCACTGCTGTCAGTTTTCGATGTGTTTATTTTGTTATTGAGATTAAAGCGTGCAGTATATATTTACATATTCATCCAAACGCCGCTCAGCAGCCTCAGGTTCGTTTGCTCTGAACCAAAGAGTAACCAAAGAACTTCCCTGCGTTCCATTCAGAAGGGCTTATCCCTATGCCCTAATCCCTTCAAAGGGTTTAGCCTCCGGAGTGAGAGCGTCGAAGGGTTGAAGGGTGTAGGGGACCAAACAACTGTTTCTTGAAGTGCCCTTCTGCGCGTCATCATCACGTGCCCACACGGAGGCACCGTCATCATGCAAAGAATCTGCGCAAAGAATAATGGGAGCCCGAAGTGTCCATCAGTTG
>NW_015627238.1:540311-547343 GCF_001515625.1 Sinocyclocheilus rhinocerous
TAAACAGGCAGCGATGTAGAATCGGTGGGCGGGGCTAAACAGGCAGCGATCATGCCCTGCGTTCCATTCGGAAGGGCTCATCCCTATGCCCTAATCCCTTCAAAGGGTTTAGCCTCCGGAGTGAGAGCGTCGAAGGGTTGAAGGGTGTAGGGGACCAAACAACTGTTTCTTGAAGTGCCCTTCTGCGCGTCATCATCACGTGCCCACACGGAGGCGTCATCATGCAAAGAATCTGCGCAAAGAATAATGGGAGCCCGAAGTGTCCATCAGTTGTACCCTTCGAAATCCTTCATTCCGAAGGGCCCTTTTGAAGTGGCCAGTTTTGAGCACTTCGGTTTGGAACGACCCTTCAATATGGTGGCCATGATAGTTTTCACTCCGAAGTGCCCTTCGGAGGGCGATATATCCCGTTTGGAAAGCACTGCTGAAGTGCTGTGTCTTCTTCTCTTGAATTGCATCAGGAGAGCTGAATTACAGTCTTGCTCTACAGCGCCACACTGGTCAAACTGTGTTATTGCAGGCTCTTACATTATTATATTTGTCGACAATTTTTTATTGTCGACATTGTCGATAATGTCGACTAATCGTTTCAGCCCTACTTGTAAGCTACTTATGTAAACTCACGGCCTCTATGCAGCAGTGAGGGACAAAGGAGCGAGGTGGCACACAGTGTATGGAGCTGTGCACGTTGCAGAACGAGCCTGAGGCGGAGCACTGCAGCTGTCAAGCAGGAGCTCTACCATGCATCCGTGACTGATTACCGAGGGGCCGCTACGTCACACGTTCACGTTATGCAGGCCTCCGCAAGATGTGCAGCCGAACTGTTGGGGAACGACAAATTTGTCCTTTCTTGTCTTGTTTGAGTCACTGTGAACTGCAGTTAAGCCTGAGGCCCAATGTGTTTTGGGCTCTCCTGCTGAGATTTTAATTTGTTTAGCTAAAATGCTAAATCACAACTTGCGTGCTTTAGGTTACTAATTAATAATAGGGAACTTCTGCTGCATTGGAAACGAATTTTTACACTCCTCTAGAGAATAAAATATCTGGCTGCATGGCTAATAAACAGAATATGTCTCGTAGTGTCTCCTTCAGTTTAATTAGGTCACTTTTTGTCATATGGCTGAATGAATCGTGCCATTTCAGCAGTGGACACAGCTAATACGATCAGGGCTTTTGCTAATTGGAGCACTGAAAGTCACAGACACAGGAAGCATGCACACAGACAAATCACTGGCAATCATGCTAACAAAGGGAAGCCATTTTGCATATATCATCATCAGATTTAACACAACAAAGAAGATGGATGCGGGACTGGTGCCGGCAGCGTGGCATTTATCGAAGAGCATGACATACAACAACCCATGCTACATGATTAGATTGGGCTGCAAATTATCAGAAACGAGTAGGAGGGGTGGAGGTGACGGCAGTGTGCTTAGGCCACCCGGTGCAGCTCACACAAGGCAGAAGGCGACTAGAAACCACCTCCGGATCTGTGCGGATCTCTCCCCCAGGGCTCGGCCTTGCTAGCACAGTGGCAATGAGGACAAATGAGTGTGTTGCAGTGCTGACATCAGACTGGCATGGGGACGAGGGAGCCATGTGACGGCTTGCCGAAGTTTGGCCTGGAGACGGGCCAGTCATCGCTGGCACAGCGGAGGGCCGCTGCTCCTCTCTGCCTCTGCACCATGACGGATGGGCGGGCAGACAGCTGTTTAACATCACAAGATTTACAGCCCTCCCGTAGTAGCCGTCAGTCCAACACCTATCAACCTGAAGTAAATCTCCTGTCTCCTGCCTCTCAGAGAGAAGCATGAACTGAGGAGCCACTCAAGCAATCAGCTGTTAATCACCTGACCTCTATTGTTCTGCCATAACCGAGGCCAGGCCAACCCCTATCGCTCTCCTCCTTCTCCTCTTTCACTTTCACTCACTTCTCTCCCCTCCCTCCTCTGCTCTCTTCTGCCTAGGGATGTGTAAAGCTACATATTTTCAAAAATCGACTGGTTGGAGGGTTGCCTGAATGACTAGTTGACTAATCAATGTTAAGGAAGCCTTGTGTAATTAGGCTTTTTAGGATTCTCCAGACACGAGTTGAACATTTCTTATGGGGTATTAACATAAGACACATCCTTGAATTCAAACATGCTGGGGTTTCCAGGCACATCCTAAAAAGTTTGTGCTGGGATACTTAAAGTCAGCATGAAATGGAAGTTCACCCTATTTTCTAAATGCATGTTACTTATCTTATTGTGAATGATATATCCATGAGTGCGTTTAATTTTTCACCACTGTTCTGAGTAGGGATGCATCGATCCGATACTCAGTATCGGTATTGGCACAGATACTGCCATTTTCTGTCGGATCGGGTATCGGTCAGACGAGACCGATCCAAATCCAATATAGTGCGTATACTATGGTGTTATTGTTAAGCCCCATGAAAGGCACAAAAACATTATAAAGCACCACAATGTTTTCGTGCACTATATTTCAAGTGTTCTGAAGCCGTTCTATACTTAATGTGAAGTATAGATGAATATTTAAGTCAAGTGCACGTAAACTCTTCTCCCCACTGCGTCTGTCTGTCATCCTCCATTCAGCATTCAAACGGCGTGTCGTGTTCGGTTACTACAGTCAAAACGATGAAACTCTCTTCAAGAGTGCACAATCACTGAGATTTAAAACTGTTAAAAGAAAAGACTCAATAAAATATTGCACAGACATAATACACTATGCAGCAATATCTCTTCCCTTTTTTATGCAGAGTGCTGCGTGCTGTGACTCCGTGTTGCTTCAAGCGCATTATTCTGCACACGGGATGCGCATAAGTGCGTTGTGCCACTCTGTATTGGAGCCATACACTTTCGTATTATACTTTTGCTCAATGAAAGATTATCAATCGTCTTTTTTGCTCTGTTCTATCTATCATATGTTGCTGCCTTCATTAATGTGCTATGCATTTAAAAGAAATGTCTTTTAATTTTATAGTATATACTTATAGTAAAAACTGCTCTGGTATCGGATTCGGATCGGAATTGGCCGATACTCAGAATGTTTGGTATCGGATCGGTTCTGAAAAAATGGTATCGTTGCATCCCTAGTTCTGAGCTCGAAATTTTTAATTTAATTTTTAAATGTCATAACTTGATCTTCTGGTAAAATGACTTCTTTCTGGTGATGTATGCCACTCTTTAACCATTAAGTCAGCTTAAACCCCGTACCTTTCTTACAATCAACTGCAAGCTCACATTCACATCTGCCTCCATCCAATCAACCAATGATAGATTGAACCAAGTTCTCGCCTTTTTTCAATAATCCATTTCACTCGAATGTACATCACAATACAGAAGGAAAGATCTGTCGCTACTTCAGTGTCATCGCAACTTCAAAAAACCGTGCAAGACTTGACACAATGACCAAAGAGCTGCATGTTGCTCTAAATAGGATGGATTTAAAGACTCTGTTTCAAAAGTACTGCTGCTATAAATATCGAAAGTCTAGATAAACTAGTCGACCAAGTAAACTAGTGACCCCATTCCTATTCCTGCTTCCCTTTCCTTTTACAATCTCTCTTTTTCCCCTCCATCTCTCCGTTGCTTTGTAATCCACGTCCCCTGTGCTCTGCCGGGAGGTCACTGGGCATGAGGAGGTGGATCAGCAGTGGCTGTGAATGCCGCAGTGTAAAGTTACACGCTCCGGAGGCTTGCACAAGCTCGCGCTGGATAACACTTCCACCCTGATGGAATTGCGGACAAACACACGCAAATGTTTTTTCTATCATGAAGGGAAATTTCCATTGAGTTCTTTCATTGTTATTACAGCAAGCTAATACTATTTTCTATCCCCTAACCCTACTTAAATTATATTTGATAATTTAGAAGTAATGATTTAATTAGCACGCTGTGCTTCAGCTTCACAGTAGCTGCTACACAATTTACACTGTAAGACCCTATTTAGAAAGGTCTGTCTTTAAATTCACTCCCTCTAAATCACTGGCACTACATCCTTACACATGCAGACAGACGTCTTTGAAAATGTGCAAGACAGCATATAACCCCTACTGCTGTCTATGTTAAGCTTTCCTATAAAATAAAGGTAAAAAGCAGTTTTGCACAAATACCTAAATAAACCCCTAAATAAAAGTATATAGTTAAATAAATAAATGTAATTGTTTCATTGTCCTAGAAATGCCTCAAAGCTATGTACAAAGACTTATGCTGTTTTAAGGATTAGTATTTATTTTCAAACATTGATGTCTGGGGATATTTTTCAAAAACAAGATGTTTTTGCAGTCGCCATGGCATGATTCCACAAAGAGAGCAGACGTTTTGATTGTGTGCGTACAGTGACTTTGGAATAATGGAGGACGTTCTGGCACAAACCAGGCCGTAACATCAAAAATACACAATATGCAATATGCAAAACTATGGAAAACTACGGAAACCTGACCCGGTTAAAGTCATCTGCTATGCAACTATGCAAATGCAGCGTAAACAGAGCACGACTACGGTGGAGCAGGGAAATAAATTGGAGGGCAGGTCACGTGACCTTGCACTTCGTTTATGAGACAACAGGAATGCTAGGTCGCACATAGAGTGAAGCATTTACTCTGCTCGCATCTGCCCACCCCTCCTTCTACTCGCTCTGGCATCTGGCACCTTCTCCTACTCTGTAATGCCTGGTAATTACCTACCCTATCTGTTGCTGCTTGCCCATTCTACCTACTCTCAAAACATTCAGGAAAAGCAGTGGGCTCCTTTAATTATCTGCTTTCTGCATCACTCTGGAACGCGTCCAAGTCTATCCCCCTGGACCGCCTCAAAATAAATAAGGGATTCATACCAAAACCAGCCACGCTTGTGTCCATAGCGCAGCATTATAGTATGTGTCATGGGCTGCGCTGCTTATGTTGAGTACTGCGGTTCAAGCAACACAATGTAATCTGCGGCTTCAAAGGCTGCCTGGGCAACTAGCGAGTCTGACCTGGACCTTTTCTAATGATAAGTGTCTAAGCGGTCTTAATCACTGGTTTCATACCATTGCGAACGTGCGCAGTGTTTGAATGCTTCTCAATGACCTGAGGTCCATTAACAATTCATTTGGGCTAGCAAGTAAAGTTCATCCGATGCCAATGAGCGAAATGGAAAGGAGGGTACAAAATAAAAAAAATCACTTCCCTGGAGGTGGAAACAGACACGAGGATCTCGGCAGTGACCTTTTCCCCAACTTATCATCATCCGAAGAAGTGATCCCTAGTTTTTTTTTCCCTCTTGCTTTGGCTGGCATGGGGACTGAGTCACACGTCAGCCTGGATTAAAAGCTACCCGTTACTCCAGGCCGTGTGTTGCCTTAAGAGAGACCGTGTGTTTGCACATGTGGACGAATTGTGCATGCGTGACCTTGGACCTTGATAGAGCGAGCATGACGTGTGAACACTGTGTGGCCGTGTGCGTGTATATGTGTGCGTCTAGTGGCTGCCATGCCATTCCGGCACCTATACCCGTTCTCCGCACTCTCCTTGGTATCCCAATTTGCTTCAGCCTAAAAAAGAAAAAAAAAAAAGTACATACGCTGTGTCTGAACAAAGTATGGGCTGATTTCTAGACCCCCTAGTGACTTTAGAGACACAACCAATTAGCTATGAGCTCACACAGACACAGTCATGTGACTCATCTCAGCAAAAGGGCCTTTCCTTGACGCCATTCCTTCATCATCAACACTGCAGAACACAGGACAAATAAGTGAGCTCCACCAGACA
The DNA here is from genome assembly GCF_001515625.1 of Sinocyclocheilus rhinocerous. Taxonomy (NCBI): domain Eukaryota; kingdom Metazoa; phylum Chordata; class Actinopteri; order Cypriniformes; family Cyprinidae; genus Sinocyclocheilus; species Sinocyclocheilus rhinocerous. Next base: position 546,067 of record NW_015627238.1, read on the forward strand.
GAGGGGCAGCTCCTCCGGAGCGCTAGGCATGCAGTATTCTTTCCAGACATCAGTGAAATGCTCTGAAGCTGTGGATGTCTGGCCTCCCTTAGGGTGGATCATGCCTTCACCCTCCACAGCATCAATAGACAGCCGTCCGCACTGAAAGGGAGACTGTACATGTATTGCACATCAAGGATCTGTCCATGCAAGAAGTGCTGAAAAGCGAGGCAGCCATAGCAGGAGTAATGCGAGTGAGTCAAAAAGCAAACGGAAACAAGCCCTGATTCTTTCTGTAGCTCTTTTTAGTATGTGTTCCTGTGACTGCGATGGGATGGATCTGTCTCACATCATGTTATCAGGAAGTAATGATAGCCTGCAGCTACATTATAAAGATTAAAAGAAAGACTTTCGACGTAGCCAATATGCTAAGGAGATGTCATAGTGCTGTATAATTACACACCAAAAAAAAAAACTGTTGTCAAGGTTAAGGTTAGACGGATCCACAGACATTACAATTCTGGACGATATTGTGCTTCATGTTATAAGAGATAACCAATAAATGGCTATTATTGAAATGGCACATTATATGTTGTCTTAATAAATAAATACACTGAACACTTAAACACTTAAATAACACTTAAAATGCTAAAAAGTGAATTTAGGCATGACAACATTAAATACAGCACTAAAAATGGACATTCATTTTACATTTTAATATTTCACTAAAGACAGCCTTATTAAATTGGTAGTGTTTTTGAATACAGCTAATTAAAGAAATTAATTTAAAGCAATATAAAAACAGGGTTTAAGTGCATTCGCAATTTAATGGCCAATTTGCCATGTTACTACTATTGGACATATAGGCCTATCAGCCAATACTGATAAATTTGAAAAATAAATAAATAAATTACATACATACATGCATATATAAATAAAGCAAGATAACTGGTAAGGTACTAACATTTTGTGCATCCCTACTCTCAAAGATATTGTAATTATTATTAATAATAATGACAAAATACACACACACACACACACACACACATATATATATATACATATATATATATACACATAGCATATATAATGACATATTGTATTCTCAAACAAATCAGTATACAATTTAGTAGAATCAAGAAATCAGTATCAACACCTAGACTAATTTGTAATAAATAAATAAATAAATAATATATATACATACATACATACATACATACATACAGTATATATATATATATATATATATATATAGTTCTGGCATGAAACTCTAGATGGCGCAGTCCGATAGGTCTAAT
>NW_015627238.1:548100-548506 GCF_001515625.1 Sinocyclocheilus rhinocerous
AGGAGCGAATATTAAGCATATTAGCAGCAGCATTTAGCATCTGTGTTTATACAGCTGGAGCAAAACGCAGTTTAGAGCATATGTAATCCCTCTGAAGACACGCCGATAGTAATGGACATGAAACAGGTTAAATGAAATAAGCATTCTTGTGTATGCATTTCAATAGGGGTTCGCCATATACATCTGCGATTATCCCAGTGTTCACGTTCGTTATTTAAGGTCAATGTTTTCATTGTGATGAGTGTGTGGTTGATTTCAGCTGCACGCAGTGTCAGAAGCACGCGCTTATCGCAGTCATATCAATGACAGTGTTGCGGGAGACGCTGAAGATCACTATCTATGGCGTAACAGTTAAGTTCTGCGTGAAATGCATTATGGGTAGTGTAGTTCGGAGAAATGTGCTCGT
>NW_015627238.1:548659-548994 GCF_001515625.1 Sinocyclocheilus rhinocerous
TTTTTTCAGTAATTTATCAAAATATTTAAAAAGGTTTGCTACATGGTAAAAAAAAAAACGCTATAAAAAATGTGTTTTTTAGGGGGAAAAAACATAAGCCACATTTTATTTCTTCATTAAAAAATAGGCCTAATGCCGACGCGAAATGCTTACAAACATTATAATAAACAGTGTAAACTAGCTAGGCTATTTTAGTTCCCCTCACTCTACAACAAATCCTTTCAATTAACAGTATTTAGAAAAGAACAAGAATTAAAAATATAAGAAGCTATAGCAATATAAACGACAAGCCAAAACGAATTCATTTAGGCTAAAACGAAACTGAAACCAACGTT
>NW_015627238.1:549425-577887 GCF_001515625.1 Sinocyclocheilus rhinocerous
TTTAGTCCTAAAGATATTTGGAATTGTAAAAGGTTTGCCTTTATTTGTGTACATTCACAATAAAAACAAATCTTTGTGTTTTTTGTAAAATAAGCCTAAAGAAAAATAGGATGCCGCTTTCTGTCGTCTGTTCCCTTTCGCGCAGCACAAAAATGAAAAGAAACTCTGCATACTAGGCTACTTGTTGCACAGTTTTTATTTCATTTTCTTAATTTATTATTTAAGTAAAAATATATTTCTCGTTCTAATTTAAAATAATCTTGTCGGTTAACGGTTAACAATCGGTTAACGAGCGTCGGTTGGGAAAAATAACCTAAATGAACATACCTAATATATAGGTGCACAATAGATGCATAGAATGCTGTAATTGACACTTCACCACGGCAGCCGTAATGGTAATCTCAATTAAAGATTATGCAGTCATAATGTATCATACTGCATATTTTCCTTTTGTTTTGTGCTCATCTCACATTAATAATTAAATAAAAGTATAGATCATCATGCAGCTAGTAAGCCTAATTCACACACAGCATGAGCATAACAATGGAAGACAGCATGAGGCAATGTTATGATGAACTACCATCATGCTAATTGCAAAATGCTTTAAAAAGTAATTAATTAAGCAGCGCGCAAACAATCTGACAACTTGTCAGTTACCCAACACTGGGTCACTGTGTGAGCTGCATCGGGCAAAATTCAACCCTAACACGGCTAAATGTGGCATTCCCTTCCAAACAGTTCCTCATACACAGATGCCATAGGACAGCACAGAAGGACGAATAATAAAAAAAAACAGCATGCTCTCAAACCAGTCAGTCAACCTTCGTGTGTACAGACAGGGGAGAAAAAAAAAGAAAGGAAGACCACCTGTCCATCAGGAAAGCAACCAGCTTTCCTTCCTCCCCCTCCTTTCTCGGTATCTCTGAGCCCAATGACGGCCAGCGATACTCCTTATCAGCTGGTGAGATGAGATTTAGTTCCAGGCCTAACACTCATGGGAGGCTATTGATAATGCTGGTCCCCCCTTCTGCTCTCCTCTCATTTTCCTGAAGTGGGACCTGCCTCGCCGAATCCAAACCGCAACCATGACAGCAACTGCAAAACTGATTTCGAATCAGTGTAACGGGGTGACATACCGTGTTCCAACTATGGATGAATACGATGAGCCATGCAAAACCCAGATGGGCACCCTGGCAGTGGGCATCCCCATAGTAAAATCCCCTCTTTTTCTCACTACTACCTGGAAGGAAAGCTAGGTCAAGCTCCTGATGATGGGCTGTGATGTTGTTTTGACATCCTTGCTGCTGCATAGCTGAATGAATAATCGATGGTGCTTGAAAACAGAAGGCATTTGATTTTTTTTTTTTTATTATAGCACGGTTTTAAAAATGCTCATGAAATTTTCATGGTTTATAGGTACAAAGCTGGAAACGGCACAGAGCGGCTAACATGTTCAAAGCAGTGTTTTTCCATTACTGACCCATATCCCCATGGCTAGGAATCATTTAATGGTCTTCATGCACAGAGCAAAACCATCTGCATCTTTGTGTCCACATTTTTATAGCCTCGTAAATGGCTGCATATAACTGTCGAACTAACCTATTATGCTGACAGACAGCAACTATTATGTGATATTGATCGCTCAAGCCTTTCAATAACGGCAGTGTCGATTTGATCAACCAGAGTTTGTCTAGAGTATGTCTCGGTCATAAACTTTAGGAACATAAGTCTGAATATGGCCTATATTTATCAAGACTCAATTTGACTGATTCACCTAAGCGGTTACTACGCAAAGGACTCATATGCAATTAGTGGTGTTAAATATATAATAATATTAAACAGTGAATTTAATTACATCCATGATGTATTGTCATCCACAGCCAGCGCTACTGGATTTTCACACACCAGAGCTCAGAAAGATGTATCTGACACCAGCTCACAATTGAGTTATCCTCAGTTCTTCAGCCCTGGCTGCCCTGCCACAGAACAGTTGGTGATAGAGCTAATAGAGGGTTACAACATGGCAACGGCAGAAAAAGACAACAGATGTTCATGAGGGCGATACAAAAAGGATTAAAACACAGTGTTTTGGTGGCTTTGTTTTTCAGATGTGCTGGCATCCATTAAAGATGACCAGAGTATAGGAGGCTATAGAATTAGCGCAGGCAAAAAAATCTAAATTTGATTGTCATATATTCACCCTCATGTTCAAAACCTGTACAGATTTCTTTCAGTGTAACTCAAAAGGAAAAAAAAAAATCAAAGAATGACGAAAATGGTTGCAAATAATTAATTATTATTTACAACATGGTTCCATTTGTTAACATTAATTAACATGAACTAACGATGAAAAATACTTGTTTAAAAGCATTTATTAATCTTAGGTTATAGTTTTAATTTTAACATCTACTAATACATTATTAAAATCAAAAAATGTATTTGTTATTATTATTTAATGGACCTGATCTAACATCAACTAACAATAAATAGCTGTTTTTATATTAACAAATATCAACAACAACAAAAAAACAGTGTAACAAATGTACAGTATTGGTTTTAATTTTAACATCTACTAATACATTATTAAAATCAAAAAATTTATTTGTTATTATTATTTAATGGACCTGATCTAACATCAACTAACAATAAATAGCTGTTTTTTATTTTAACAAATATCAACAACAACAAAAAAACAGTGTAACAAATGTACAGTATTGCTCATTGTTAGTTAATGCATTTACTAATGTTAACTAATATAACCTTATTGTTATCTTAAGTGTTACTGTATTATAAAATAGTCATTATAATATACGTATGATTGCTTGTGTTAGGAACAGATCAAAATTTAACCTGAAATCTATGAAATATCCACCACATAAAGTGCTTTTTTTGGGGGGGGGGGATATTTTCGATTAATCTGTTGATCCAGTTCACAAAACTAGCCTGAATTACGTGTTCACAAATCAGAATGATCTGCTACTTAATTTCAATTCACTGTTGGAGAAGATTATCACTGAAAAACAACTGAAATTTCAATCTGTTCATCAGTGAAGCTCTATTTTATGATTGCAGAAGACATGATTCTTATCACTTTCATACTTTTTTGGTCATTTCAAGCCATTTGTTAAGCTTAATATCTTCAGTCAAGATTCACTGCCATCATTTGGAGAAAAGGGACCAGGAAATCCCTAAATATGCCTTTCTACAAAAGAAAGAAAACCATTAGGGTTTGGAACAACACCAGAGTAAATAATGACATCATATATTTGAGTTTCCAGGGAACAATTTTAATGTGACTTACACCATAAAAATATTATGTGATGAACTGGACTCCCTGAACTCGTAAATGACGATGCATAAAAGAGCTGAACCTTCTCAAAACATTCGATATGGCCAGAAACACTCTCACAGGCCTTGGCTGTCAATTCAAGTCATCCAAACAATTTTTTCGGACCATATGTTTACATGTAACCCGTCCTCTGTGAACTTGTTTAAAGGGTCAGATGGACATACCCTCTGAAAATTTTATCAGAAAAAAACAAACATTTTATCAACAACCCATTCGGAGGACAAAACAGCCGCTTATCCAAACAAAAGGCTGTTTTATTCCCACGGCTTTTCCATTTCTCTCTCTCTCTCTCTCTCTCCCGTGCATCTAAGAGCCGCACATGGCATGACTCGAATTGGGGGCAAATCAATACACACAGCGCCCGTTAGTAACGTTACGGTGTTCAAAACCATCACCAATGAGGAATATATAAACGCCACACTTCCGAGGGCTTAACAATAACACAGAACAGACAACAACATCTTCGCTTATGAGTCAACACCATCCGTTTACTTCCCCAGCCCCGCGCATCACCTGCATTTCTGAAAACACATATTCTGATGACAAAAGCATCTGCAGAGACACGCAGAAGTGCTCTTACCTGGGTTTGTGGCTGTAAGTGAGCGCGCTTTATCCCCACTTCTCACTGGAAATTGTTCGTTTGTCTTTTGTATAGTCCAGAGACGCGAAATGCGGCGTTTGCCCTCCCCTTTCACTGCCGTACAGTCGACGGCTGTGTGAGCGCGTCAAGCCGCTCCACCTGCATGCAACGCCACAGCAGCTCTGCCGCTCTATGCGCGGTCTCCCGGTGGCGGCTATGGGCGCGAAATGAGGGCGCGGTCAGTGGAACACCTCACCAATCATCCCGCGAGCGCTTCGCCTTCCAGCCTCATCGACGACACGATGACTGCGGGACCGCTGTCTCAATGTCACTTACTTTATCCAAATCTGGACCACCGACTATGTCCAGTAACTGCATCGCATGGCGTCCCCTCACTGTCCCTTAATCCGTTTAAACCAGGGATTCCCAACCTTTTACGGTCTGCCGAAACGCTAAAATATTTACTTTAAACACTAAAAACGTTTCTTATTGCTCAATAAATATTATGAATAATAAAAGTAAAGCCTTAGTTTTTGCATTCATTTATTTGTTGTTTACATTATTGGTTTAATGATAGTTACATTCCATTTAAACACATTTCTTGCACGGCTCTATGAAATAGCCTAGCTACTTGATTCTGATTGGTCATTCTGAGGTTTCAAGTCAAATATTTATTTTAAAAAAAAATGTTGTCCATGACAATACAATAGCCTAATGTGTTTGTTTGTTCGTTTGTTTGTTTGTGTATACATTGTCGCGTCTGGGGTACATTTTGCGATAACGCTGGGTTGAATGAACATCATAAAATCACTGTAGTTACATCAAGAACTTCTAGGGCGTTTAGTTTACAAATTCCTGTACTTTCTTATTACACGGAATTTGAATGGTCAGTCGCGGATTTCAAGAGTCAAATATTTATAAATAATGGCTGCTGTTCATGGCAGCATTCTGTCATCTATTTTGTCTCTTCTTTATAAGATAAATTAAATTCAGCTCAAGTCAATATTTCATGTGTATATTATTATTATTAGTAGTATTATTATTATTTATAGCTGTGTACATTTTCACGGCAGTTCGTCATATTTTGCTATACTGACAGGCTGAATGTACATTATATAACTTGCTTTAGTAATGTATCACAATTAACCTGCAGTTACGAACATTAAGAGTCTCTAGGGCGTTTAGAGCTTTTTGTAAAGAAGCTTACATATTTCTGTACTTTCATAATGTATAGCCTACTAAATTCAGTAAAGGACTTGGTTCGTGACAGTTGATGAAATGCTTTCTTTAGGCATGCAGGTGTGTATATAAATACATTCCTGGACATACAACATCTGGCTTTTGGCATTGTTCTATGACCAGTATGATGCTGTAACAACGACCGCAAATGCACTCTGGTGTTTTATGTGTGAGTGTGTTAAAAAAATTTAACCAGGAACCTAATTCTTGCTATATAGCACTTGCTCTTGAAATGAGCCACCTGGTTTCAAATCTTATGGCTCAGCTCTCATGGCCTCATGGGACAGCAAAATGTCCATTGTTTACACACTTCAGTATCTCAGCAGATACAGTATCATCTGGGTTTTGTTCGCATGCTATTTTTTGGGTACCACGTATTCAGGCATCCTACTCGATTGACATACTGCTTTTTGCATACTATTCGGTACAGAGGAACACATATGTAGACACTGAGTTAAATTTAAGGTAAGGCAAGGTAACCAAACCATAGTACAACTGTGAGTAATTGACTGACGTAAGCTTTAGCAGTGTTTAATTGAGAACCAGTGTTAATTTCTGTTGTCATTACATATTGTAAGTATGAGTGTGTCACTAGGCAAAATAAATGTTCTGGGGGTCAAGTGAGACACTGAGCACAGATTGTTTACCATATCATTTTACCACAGAATTTAATTACAAAGAGGTAAAATTCGTAATGATCTTTGCTGGAATTTTTAAACGCCAACGCGTATGGATTCATGCACTTGATTATACATTAGCTAATGCTGCAGGCTGTTTTATAAGTTAAACATTTCCGATATTTTCTTTTTTGCTGTTATTTTGTCCTCAAGTCATACAATATTAGGCGTGTATCATCTTTAAATGCATTAATGTTTAACAGATGACTTTACATTTGCAAGCTTTGTGTAATGAGCCAAATATTCAAACAACAGCTAGTATGATTAATGGTATCTCTGGTAATTCCCCCATGTATTACCCTCAGCTAATAACCTTAAGCACAAAGCTTGGACCTCAGTTGTCTGCTCAGCCAAGATTTTAACAAAACTGTTTCACTGCTTCTCAATGTTTGAAAAATAGATATATTTTGTCTGCTGAATCAAAGTCATGTGGTGTGACCAACAAGCAGGATAAAAAAATATATATAATAATAATAAAAAACATACAATAGGAAATTATATCATAGACAGGACTGTGTGTCAAGGACAATAAATCTCTTAAAATATTACAAAATTTGAACTTTTTATTTTTACCTTTTTATTACAATAATTTAAAAAATAAAAATGCTTGTAAGATAATAAAAATAAAAAAATGAATAAAAAAATAAAAAAGTAAAATACTTGAAAAAAATATTTGATATAAATATATATATATATATATATATATATATAGCCTACTTTTTATTTCTTTTTTATTTTTATTATCTTACAAGCGTTGTTATTATTTAAATTATTATTAATAATAAACTAATTTTTGGGGAGCCACATTACGTAACTTGTTGCAATACAACCTTGAATTAAATTTAATTAATAAAATATAAATATAATTACAATGATAATTGTTGTAAAAAATGAAAATTCTAAAAATGATTGTACAATAATAAAAATTGTACAAAATTAAAAAATAACAAATCAAAATAAACTAAAATACTTGAATATAAAATAATTTTTAAAAAAAATAAGCTGTAACATGTCATGTGGTGTGACTCCCCAAAACTATACTGACAATTATGAATGAATAATATTGAATAAAATAACTTAAATTATAATTGTTGTAAAATAATTAAAACTGTTAGATAGATAGGTATCAAAGCTTTTAAAAACTTTCCATTGAAAAGAGCATTCCTGATCAGATAGCAATCCAATCTGTCAAGGCAAATGGCACGACTAAAGTTAAACAGGCCTTTACAAAGCACAAAAAGTGAATGCTTTTCATTTAACATTCCTGTCTCATTTCTGAAAACGCCTGTGAGCTTTTGAGCATTCCAATAAGTGCCTCGAAATGACTGGGGAGGGGGGCTCTCTATCTTACAACAGCAGACGGAAACCCAACCTCTCCAAACTGTGCCTTGGCATTGGCCGCTGTGCAAACAGCACCTTACCCACTTAGGAAAAGCGTCTAGACTGGATTCATTCCCCAACCATCCTTCCTCATCTGTATTGAGCTGTGGCATCACTGAATGATTTGCAATTATTATTATTGTAGAACATTCCTTTACTCCCATATAAAGCCGTTTCTTGCATTCTTTCGCTTCTCGTGCACTACTTTGAACTTGGAGTGCCATTATGCATGAGAGGCTCCATCAAAGGAAAACATGCAAATGGTTGAGGATTTTGTGGATGTGGTTAAGCAGAGCGTGCGAGCGTGTGCTCGCGTGCGTGAGTTTTCTGAGGCTGGCGAAGCTAATGATAGTGTGTCAGAACAGCCGCATTGTCACTGTAACTCGTGTTAAACGATCGCAGGGGTTTAAAATCTGGAACGTGTGGACATGGAGACCTTGAAACCTCTTCGAGCCCAGAGAGCACAACTGCATGGGAGACATATTAATGCAGAGTGACAAGGACATGGGACATAGACTATCTGTCTCACTCTCTCCCCCTATCCGTTTCTCTCCATAATGTGCGGTTTCAGGAATAGCCACACTAACAGAAGGACGGCATGATGGGGACCTTGGAATGTAATCATGTCATTACCGTGTGAGTGAAGTATGAAACGGTAAGAAAGCGGGTGAAGATTGACTGGCCTGAGATGGCGATTGCTTTAGGGGGGTGACTGATCACGTAAGCGCCACCGTAACAGGCTTTCTGCCTCTTTGTCCCTATTGTGCCCTCTTTATTTTTAACATAAGCGTTCTCTTTCTCACTCTGAGTCTCTCTCACACACACTCACACACACACACTTCGTCTTTCTGAGTTGCATCTCTCAGACACATGCAAGCCACAACACCGATTTTGAAAAGCAGCCAATTGTCTTTGTGCAGTCACTAGCGTTTCCCCAGGGCTGGCTGTGAATTAACTCAACACAATTGGGAGATTAAAACACATAAGAGCCTGCATTTAACCACTTCTGTCCTCTGAGCGAGGCAGGATGCCAGTGAACAGGCTCTTGTGCTGGGTTTAGATTTGGGTCATCAGCTTGGTGTGGTCTTATCTAAATGCACCGTGGCGATAGTGCGGCAGAGGAGCCCGGGGCCTTCCGACTCATTATTCAGCAGTTCATATCAGTTTATTAGTGCCTGCGCAATTATGCCGCATATCGCGCCTCTTGATTTAGTGCGGTAAATACTTATAAATAAATCACAGCCCATCTGTCATCTTAACTGGATGTCAATTAGGCAAGAACGCAGTAGCACATTTTTCATTATGTGGATTTACAGTAACACGATCAGTTGTTTTTGTTTCAGGTGGTGCTGTGCTGTGTTTTACGGCGCAGATCTAATCACATGATTCTTGTGCGTTTCTGGGTTGTGCAAAATTCACAACTGAATAATTAGCTCCATTTTAAATAATGTGTGTGAATTTTCATAAAACTGGCTACAGACCACAGAAAGCTGTGAATATAATGACAGGAACAGGAATCTATGTATCCATCGAAAATCTGGGTTCGGTAAGTTTTTAAAAATATCACTAGGGTTGTCTTAAAGGGATAGTTCACCAAAAAATTAAAATTACCCCATGATTTACTCACCCTCAAGTCATATTAAGTTTTTATGACTTTCTTTTCAGATGAATACAATCTGAGTTATATAAAAAAAAATGTCCTGGCTATTCCAAGCTTTATAATGTGAATCGATGCGTTTGTGTGACAGTTGGCGGAAACTAGAGATTATGGTTTATAAAGTTTTAAATATGGATTTTTTTTTACACAAACGCATTGCTTCGCTTCAGAAGGACTTTATTAACCCCCCAGAGCCGTGTGGAGCACTTTTTATGATAGATGGATGCACTTTATTTTGCTTCAAAATCTCGACCACCATTCACTGCCATTATAAAGCTTTGAAGAGCCAGGATATTTTTTAATATAACTCAGATTGTATTCATCTGAAAGAAGAAGGTTATAGGATGGCTTGAGGGTGAGTAAATCATGGGGTAATTTTTGGGTGAACTATCCCTTTAATTTGATCAAAATACAGTCAAAACCGTAATATTATGAAACAACTGTTAAAAACTGTTTTCTATTTTAATATATTTCGAAATGTAATTTTTTTCCAGTGATGGCAAAGCCTAATTTTCAGCAGCCATCACTCCAATCGTCAGTGTCACATAATCCTTCAGAAATTATTCTAAAACGCTAATTTGGTGCTCAAGAAAATTTCTTATTATCATTAGCGTTGAAAACTGCCCAATATTTTTGTGGAAACTTACTGACCACACATATTTTTCTATCACACATATTTTTCTGTCAACATATAATTTGAATATTTTAAATGACCGTTGGTTTTTACTTTCTAACATTAAAATTCAAATTGTAATTCAACATCTTGTTTGGTATTCAAATTCAGGAACTGAATTGGTATTTAAAAGACATTCTCAAATTAAAATGATGCAAAACCCTGAAGTGTAATGAATGGAAACCCTACTGTAGATCCGGTCATTAGTCCATGTCTGGCATCCAGCATGACTTGACTACACCCAAGGGCCTGCCCTTGAAGAGCTACGGAAATGAGACTGAGAGAGTTAAAGAGAAGGATCAATAAAGAGGAGACAAAACATTTAAACAGAATGGATTGGATCTTCCTTCAGCTGTTCAAGAAAGCCCCGTGCTCCCTGTCACTCTTCCTTGGCACAATCTCCAGGGAACCGCTCGCAGAAATACAGCCCGACTCTGCTGCGCTCCTGATAAGGGCCCTACGCAGACGGCCACACGCACGCACACTCACAGGTGCACACACAGAAACCTAGAGCTTTTATGTAGTCCGCCTTGCCTTTTACAGGCCTCCATGCCCTCGATCGGCAGCATTTTGGAGGTGAAAGTTAATCAGCCTATTATGATAACAAATACCTCAAAAGCGACGGTACAGATTAATTTATCATCAGTGAAACACAGTGTTCAACTTGTCCGCTCGCTTTTGTTTAAATACCTTCACACATTTTTCTATTCTTGTTAAATTCCGCCACCTTATTACAAAAGGCTTTCTGCAGCGTGTGTTCTAGCATTGTGCGTTTTGTTACATTCCAGACAGCCTCTCAGTTCAAGACTTCAGTTGTGTTATTGCAACAAAGATATTTCACTTCCTTACTTTCAGGTCAAACGTCTTACATTGTGCACCACACTGTAGTAAACTAGGTTGTTCAGACATTGCCATAAAAGTTCTCAGCCAGTCAGTTCCCTTTCTAGATAATGCAAAGCTGTTTTTCCACTGTCTCCACTGGGAAAGAGGCATCTGAATCATTTCTCATCAGCCTTTTGGTATTAAGCTACTTGCTGCCATGTTTCTTTTTGTAATTCAGTACCTTACATTATTCAGCCTAGCACACAAGCAAGAGTGCCGTTGTTCTGGATTTCATTTTCATGTTCATATTGAAAAACGTTCATTTTAGACACATTACCGGCAGTTACATTTTGGGTCCAATGAAAACAGTTCCAAATGAAGTCAAACTAGAATTAACCTGTATGTGATTCTGAACAACAGACAGCAGTGGTGGTTTGGTCCAGAATGAATCATTTGAATGAATTATCAATTGATTCATTTTGACATGTTTGATAAAATCTGTTCAGATTTTTAAAGTCGTGTAGTGTATTCCAGCCTTTACTCTCACAATCTTCTTGTTTTTTCCTGAATGAAACTGTGTTGTTGAACACATCAGTTCTGTGAGGAAATTTTCAATGTGTTCCAAACAGGATAAATCCACTTCTGGAGGGCACTTTTGACTGAAAACAATCATGGCCGCCATACTGAAGGGTTGTTCCAAACTGAAGTGCTCAAAACTGGCCACTTCAAAGGGCCCTTCGGAATGAAGCATTTCGAAGGGTACTGATTCTTTGCGCAGGTTTAAATGCGCAGGTTTAATTGACGCCTCCGTAATTGACTTGACAAGATGATGCCGAAGTCACATACACTCTTCATCCCTTCAAAGATCTCACTTTTGAAGCATAGGGATGAGCCCTTCAGAATGGAATGCAGCATCTTACACTCCAAGATTTAAATCTCTGAATATAAGTCACTTGTTTTGTTCCTAAATTTAAATCCTAAATTAACAAATCAATAACTCACTAAAGAGAGTCACTTGTCAACACTTACGGTATTGGCGTAATGATGTAACCTGCAAAAAGAATCCCTGAAAATTTTTGATAAAATATTTGAAAAGTCCCAGTACTTTTAAATAAATATTTAATATACTGTATTCAGATTTGAGAATTAAAACAGGCTTTTTACCTAACACATTTTGTAATCTATTTCTTTACTATTAAAGCCAATATTATAGTTTTGTTTGCTGAAATTGTGTGGCTTTCTCCCATTAATATGTCATTCCTCAGACATTAAGCAACTAAAATGATACACTACTTGACCAACGGTGCATTCACATTAGCAAAATTTCATCAAGATTTTGTGAGCAAAAAGGTTGTCCATTGTCAATTGTGTAAGGATGTATGAAGCACAGGTCACACATAATTCACTTTTTGAAACCAAGCAGTTTTCTGTTGGTCAACACAGCAAATCCATGTGACCATCTTGAACGTGAATGAATTATGCGCTGGGAACTTTTTTTGCCCTCACATGAAACACAGATGCCTATTGAAATGTCCATATTTCACCCAGAGCAATGCTAAAAGTGACTGCACTGTAAGGCACGTGTCTATGAAGACCACAAGCCCGAAGTGTGTACTACTTGTCAAAAAGGTGCTCATGAGCGCCCACTTTTGCAGCACTTGAAATTGGATTACATGCGGCCAACAAAGCATGGACTTTGAGAAAGACCGCAATGGCTTAGGGCAGCATTTGGAACAGAGACAAAGAACGAGTAAAGCAAATCTTTGTGTCTTCTAGACTTTATAAGAATCCACCACAGTTATAGAAAGAAACACTATAAGAGCTGTTCTGTTTTTACTGTTTCAGGTCTGACTGTAGATATGACGCATATGACGTTTTGTAGGTGAAAGCAAAGCAAACAGGAAGAGGGCTTCGATGATTTCTCTCCATGACACAGACATGGTGGAGCCAGAGTTGGACTCATCCATTATTCAGAGGGGAGGCGACGGGGAGCGGTCTGACCCATTTTGGAACCCATATACACTGTCACGTTCAATCACCACTGTGGCCTGAGCATCCCTGGCATCCCAAGACCACTCAGGCAGCACTCCACAGACTATGACTCAACACTGCTCCTGGGTGCATTCATCTCCATGGCGATCCTCAAAACTAATCCCAGATCAGTCCCACCCAACAAACATTGGCAGACACTGACACTCCATCCGACCAGGTCAATCCCACTTAACAGTGACATGAGGCAATGGATGTTTAAAGCAAGTGACTGAACAAACGGCAAATCAATATGCAGAAGCAATCAGTAGGCCAAGTGCTGAGAGAAAACACACTGATTGTAATGAATAGGTATTAAACCCTTCTGAATGCCAAGGCATATAATCTCGGGTGACTCATGCACAGGCAAAATAAGCCGAGCCGAATTCACAACACACGACCCCCGTCCAAGTCAAAGGTCACGCTCTGTGCCTTTCCACTTAATTTCCATACACTGGATTGGATAATGACCCTAAAAATGTGACCAACATGACTAGAATTAACCACCTGCTTCGAAAGCGCTGAGGGGAAAACAGCACAAAGAATGCCTGACTGTGCCTCCTCCAGAATGCAAAGGAAAATCAGCTCACCCTACATGGAATTTAATTCAAGCAATTGAAAATCAATAGTGGATTTATCAGCCTTTAAATCAAACGCTCCACAGCATACACTAATGCCCCAAATGAGAAGATAAATGACATCTATACTTGATTTTCAGGCTATTTCCTGCCTTTAATTCAGAAGGTCTACAGCATACACTGATGCCCCAAATTAAAAGATAAATGACGGTCATTTCAAGCTAGTTTCCTACCTGTTCATATTTTGATGTTTTCACATCTGCATGTGTTCGCTCTCAGGACAGAAATATATTGCCAGTGTGAGGTTCAGTTGAAAATACTGTGGTTACCCAGCATGCTTTATAGCTGGGGTCAAGTAAGAGTGAGTTTGATCTGATTACTTGCTGGTACTATAATAGTGTATGTTTAGGGGAGCATTCATGACTGATTGAAGGTCTGCATTTCATTGTAATATCACATTCTGTATGTGTGTTACCGTTGTTGAGTTATATATAGTCTAAAATGTGCCGTCTTGGCAGCCATGTTTAATATTGTACTTACCTGGTTGTATTACTGTATGTGATTTGCTCTTGTTTGTGTGGGTTTTGTTGTGTGATATCAATAAAGCAAGCACAATGTGTAATGATGGCAATTACAATGTTTAGTGTGCTCTTACAATAACAAACCTCCATACACAAGGTGGTGATAGAGTTCAAATAGTGTGCCTTTAAATGGGTCACAAACTGAGAAATCAAAATTCCCTTGATCTTTTGATATATATAAGAGGCCATTGTGCTATAAAAACATTCTGTAAGTTTCAGAACTCAAAACTTTCTCGTTAGTCTAAAAACAGCTTATATTGAAGCCAATCTGCCAAAACGACAGCTTGTGGAATGTGCCACTTTATGACGTAATAGTGTGGCTAAACGCCGCCTCTGCAGAAGACGATCAATGCCTGCTTCTACACCACTGCCTTTAGCCCCGCCCACTGATTCACACACATAGTAGGTACATGACGAAAGCATCAAATGCAGGTCTACGCAGAAACCAACGATAAACTTTATTTAATGAACAGATTCATTTACAAACAATTCGATGCAGGATTTTCAGAAAGATTGAAACTAAAAGACGATGCTGTGCCGACTATATTGAATCCGACAGCAATGTCGCAACACAAGTGTGAATAACTGTTTTCATTACGTGATCACTATTGCTTCCCTTACGAAAAAGAAGTTTATTCAAGTGTGCTATTGGTATACTTCTTTTAAACTAAAAATAGGAAAGTATACTTTTAGTCTACTTTTTATGTACTTCTCAGAAATGGGCTTTATGTATACTAAAATAAACTTGAAGTATACTACTTTTTGGTAAGGGTTTGTATGTTATTATTGTTTGATATGTACTGAGTATTTATGTGTTTTGAACCTAAATCACGACAGCGTCCATCTGTGAAGGATGTAGGCTGTCAAATATACACAGCTGTTAGCCAATCATAACAGTGGGCGTTTACTTCCGAGTACACAATCCGCCACGCCTATTCAAACAGATCAGTCCAATGAGGAGGGTCAAAACAGGACAGTAAATAGCCGTTTACTTCTAAATGATGATGTTTTTGATGTAAAAATCTTGATAACATTATAAGTGGACCTCAGAGTACAGTACAAAATCATAAAAAGGCAGTTCATGTGTAAGCAGTGTGTTCACACTGAAAAATGTGTGATTTTCTTCATTATAAGGCTATTCATATTCATGTTATTTTTAATTTTTCGCTACATCTATTTGTTCTAAAACAGTGTTTATGATTACAATAATAAATTAAAATAATATATTAACAAGCAACAATAATAGACTGTTAAATGGACAGCTAAAATAACTCAAAGAGCAAGGTCTTGCATTCAAAATAAAAAGGATATTTTCTACGCTAACCTTAATTATCCAAAATCCAACGTGTACTTGTGTAGCGTAATGAATCACTAAATCATTTTGCAACACAACTACTCACAAAACCCGAGTACGGTCACATACTTTCCTATATGTGTCTGGCCTTAGGCTTCTGCACATTTGATATCTTGGTGTGTCTTGTTTGCATTTAAATGTATTTATTTAGCAGACATGCTTTTTTGTTCCCCTGTTTTCTCTGCTGTTGTCGTGTCACATTTCAGTGGTACCACAAGGTCATCGGTAGCCCTTTGTGTGGCAGCCTGTTGGGTTGTGTACACTCAGACATTCAGTCAGCCCACATTAACCTTGCTAGGCCGGAACAACAAGAGGAACACCAACACAAACAGGCACATACGCTCGCGAGTCTACTAAATGCAAGATTCATCTCCATTTAAATGGCTGTCTTTCTCCTCCAGTCAGTCTATTTTCCTTTTCTTTCATCCTCAGACTCACCCAAACACTCATTTAGGATCATAGAGATCTCCCTTTCAGTTTCAGTTTTACTGCCTGTCTTTGTCTTCCCAGTCAATCTATCTATCTTCTTCCTTTGTTTGACACACAAAAACACATGCAAACATCCACATGCACTCATTCACCGTCTCTTGTGCACACAGAAATAGCACAATCTCTTTCTAACCCCCATTACAGTCATACAGTGAAGTGACTGACTTCATTATTCACCTTTGTCAACGCCCCCACATTGCTGCTCTTTCTTCGTCTCTCTCTCTCTCGGGTACAGAGTCAAACTCTCTGTCGCCATTCCCTCCAACCTGCCATTTCTCAGCTGTTAAGACACCCCCTTTAGACAAGACTATTAGACCTGTGGCAGGATACTGCAAGTTTTCCACACTAGAGGATGAGGACAACAACCACAAAGGGTTTTTCTCACCCTAACGTTCTTTTTAAACCACAAGAGCTGTAAAGTTATGCAGAATTGACGCCATTGAGAGATGTGATGATAGCTTTGACAACACAAGATATTGTCTTAAAAGCTACGTGTCAGCCTTCATGACAAAAGGCAGCTGTGGCATCCCAAATCCGCACTTCGCTCAAAGACCTAAGCTCATATCACTCATGTACAGTTAGCTACGTATCACAGAATAGTCAAGGCTGCTTTTGTGAGTCTTATCGCACCTCTATAATTACTGCTGTTAATTATGCTTCCTACAAAGATTATTCAGAGAGAGATCGCTCCATCTTAGACGTCTCGGAAGGCAGAAGTGCATAGAGGTCAACCGCAATGTTACTACGCCAATGTGCCGTCACACACCAGGACAAGTTGTCTTTTTCCGGTCACACCTGTAACGCTGTCATGACACTCCATCTTGCTATTTTGCATGACGATGACACCAATCTGCCATAGTAGACATTGCAGTGCCGACTTGCGAAGTGCCCAAAAGAATGATGGTGAATGACAGTAAATACACCTTCAAGCCCCGGTGGAACTATCTGTCTCACCTCTCATTGCACCCCCGGCTGTCAATCACAGAGGTCAGCGCCGGGTGCGACCGCCGTCATGGCCCAGCGGCTCTTCTCTTATGCTAATTTAGCCTGTGATCTGCCGCATGACATTTAGCTGCTGCAGTTACAGTGTGCTGTTGGCTACCTGAGTGTGTGAGTTGCATGATATATGGCACACATGTATGCGCGTTCATGTTGGGGTAATGAGATATGTCAAAGTGGTGTGTATGTGTAATGGTGTGTGTTGGAATGTCTGCTTACATGTATGCAAATGAGTTTAGTCGTAAATTGTTGAGTTTATAGCTACAAGTGAAAGAAAATGTCATGGTGCTGCAGGTATCTGTTTAGAGGACACAATGGTGGACTAACAACCTACTGAGGTTGACTATTCTATCTATATATTTTAATTAGCATGCTTTTTTTACATTTTGTCTTTCACTTGATTTTTGTTCGGTATTTGGCTTTACGTCAGGTAGCCCCGCCCACATTATAATGTCATTAGACTAAAGTGTCCACTCATTGTATATTAACCATCAAGCATGCATTTGCAGAGACAAATTGTGAAAGATTATAAGATATTATACGTCAAATCCCTCGAGGTCCACAAAATAAAAATGAAATCAAAATAAGCATACTGTCTGGTGGAACATCACGGAAAATACAAGGTATGTGTTCTTTGCGCTGTTCTTAGTTTTTGTGAAAGCAAGCTAACTGAAAGAAGAGTTTTACTTGGCATTTGTGATTGATGTCATGCCACGTTCCATTTTCGCATTCTATGTGCACAGAAAGCGCTGGAAGAATTCTGGCAATTATACTGGCATACTACTCCAAAGAATATAGAATACCCAAGACGTGTCGCTCATATAGTTTTGAATGGAGAGAAATGCAACGCTCATTCAATATGGCCGCTCTATCGCAGGAAGCCTCGCCTTCGGAATAAAAGAGCCAATCGCTAATCGCTAAAGTCTGCGGTTCACTGCAGATGGCGTTAGAAGTCCCTATAGAGTGCTATAGAAACAATCAGTGTTCTGAGATGTGCGCTTAGGACTGTGCATGCACACTGGCTGGTCAAGCCTGAAAAATAAGCTTTTTAATGCTATTTGAGCAAAATAAACAACATTTATGATACAGTTGTTGTCAGATTTGGTGATTTCAAATATGAAATTTAATCATAAGCTTGGTAAACAGTTTTGGAGAATTTGATGTTTCCCCATTCAAAAAGATAGGAGCTGCACTTGCATGCCCGAGAGGTGTTTCAAAGATGGCTGCTGAGTGAAATGACTTGCCTTAAAGGGACTTTGACTACTCTTACTATTTCTTTACATTTAGCAGAAATACTAAAAATACTATGGTAGGATGCTATTCCAAATTCAGTCACTGATTTTGAGCATCACTCCAGGAGCCCTGCATTTTAAAAGTTGTGGTCTCAAGACCACTTTTCCATTCAGTTTCCATTCAGTTTTGCATGTAAGAATGTTTTATGTAAACCATTTTTAAACACTTTAAAAGTTATAAATAGCTAGATATGTTTGAAATGTTTTCTGATTAAATCATATGTTTAATCACAATGCCTTTGAATGTCAAACAAATGAACGACAAACAAATAGTAGGTTATGCCATTTTTGTAATAGGACTACTGATTTACCTTTTTCATTTAAGGTTGATTTATTACAATAATGATGCAGTCATGTGGATTACTTGTGGATTATTGTGATGTTTTTATCAGCTGTTTGGACTCTTATTCTGACGGCACCCATTGACTGCAGAGCATCCATTGGTATTCGAGTGATGTAATGCTACAAGTCATTTCCGATGAAGAAACAAACTCATCTAAATCTTGGAAGTCCTGAGGGTGAGTACGTTTTCGGCAGATTTCCCTTTTTGGGTTAACATTTCCTTTAACTTTTCCTTCCTTCATTTAACTTTTCAACTTAATTGCAAAGACACTATTGGATGAGAACTGAACAGAGCTAGATGATGCCTTGAATCAGTGATGAAATGTCGTTCACTGAAAAATGTACTGTTTACTATTGTCCTCTTTTTAGAGATGCTTTACCGCGGATTTGAATTTTGTTTGCATTATTGAAACAGTATAAAACTGTAAAGCCGCTTTGACACAATCTGTATTGTATAAAGCGCTATATAAATAATGGTGAATTGACTTGACTTCATTGTTCATGTTTTTTAACTAAAGGGGGGTATGCCACTGAGTCTTTTTTCTGGAATATTCTCCAAAACAAAAGGGTTAAGACTAGTTGAATATTTTGCATATCCCCATTACAGACTGATTGCACACCTGCACCCACGCTGTTGTGCATCCCCTGTGCCTGCTGGTGCCAGCAGCACTCAGTGTGTGTGTGTGTGTGTTCCCATCTAATGATCATGACTTCTACACATCCTTCTTTTCTATCAGCTCACTGCCATTTAGTACAAATTACAGCCATCAGCTCCACCCACATTGCATCGTAGCCGTCGATTCCCGAGGGAGCAATTCTTCAAATTTTCTTCAAATCTTTCTTCCACATGCCCAGGTAAGACGTGTTCACCCACAGGCCAGCATGCATGAATGCCCACACTCGCTGGCCCCGGTTACCCAATATAAACCTTTCAGCTGAACCCTGGCCAGCCATAACTTGATTTAATTACTATCTCATTACTCTCTGCAGCTGCACATACTCCGTCGACTCTGTCCTTCTACTCCTGGCTTGTGAATTCCACTCAATTGCCCCGGTTAATGGAGAGAACACAATAAAGCATCGAACACTCTTGGAGGTAAAACTCCTCTATACGTCCCGACATTGAGCGGGAAACCTCAGAGCCCGAATCGGCCTCAGCACAGCCTGGTTGTGTTTAGCGATGCTGGGTTTACACGACTGCCATATTGATAGACCCTCCACCATGGCGCGGTAATGCAGCCGGAATGAGCGGAGAACTAAAATCAGCCATGCACCCTCACGCCCACCGCTGGCGTTCGACTCCGCTGTAATAGTTTCTATTTGTGGAAGAGGAAGGATATAAACAAATGCATTAGCTTTGCCTCACCACAGGAATGACGGGGAAAAACAAGTCAAAGCGAACAGCGGGAAAGAAAGGAGGAGAGGCGGTGGATGCAGAAAGGAGTGGGGGAAGGCAGGAATGAAATGAAAATGTTGCGATTGGGATGTAAAACTGCAAAGTGGCATGAGCAGATAAGGAACGGAGAGAGAGAGAGTGAGAGGGAGGGAGGGAGGACAAAGATGGTGTGAGTAGATCCAATCTCCAACCCTGTCAATCAGAACCGCAGTGTTTACTGCCCACACATCCCTGCCCCTTTTACAGACATTACACATGCAGCGAAGACTGTCTCGCGTCAGCCGTATTGATCATGTGCCAGGGCAGACCGGCGGCCTCTGCTGATTGAATATGTTGGATGACTTCCATTGTGGAGCTTCGTCTTCAAAGTGGTTCCGAAGCTCTGGATCAAACGCGGAGTGTCGTAAGTGATTACGGACGGTAATGATAATGACTTTGTTCTGTTCTGGATGACTGTTTGATGAAGTTTGTTAGGCTTCTTCTGCGGCTCTGAAGTTCAAAGAGGCATGCCGACCACTTCCTGAAGTGAGTGAAATGGTTCCTGTCGTTAAATGGACTGTATAATAAAATCATTTGCAAGCTCATGAACTAAATCTATAATCATTCTTCTAGAAAATCAGTGCCAGGAATTACTCACCCCTTGCAAAAAATTACTTAGGCAATCATGGTATTTTGGCTAAAATCCTAATATCCCAACATAATCCCAACAAAAAAGGAGGATCTTACGCTGATCTTTTTGCGCTACAAAGCCATTTAGAGACCAGGGGGGTATTCCAAAAAGCAGGTTATGTGACATACCCGAAGAAACAACATGGTGTGCTTTTTCTTAGCGTCCGTTTCCATAGTGACTCGTCGATTCGTCGCTCTGTTGAGAATGTCTTGAGCCTGAGCCAGGAACATACTCTGAGTTGAATGAACTTACTCCCGGACGCATTTTTGGAACCACATACCTGGAGTAAGCAAGGTTTGGAGTTAATCAACCGAAAGTTAAGGGTTTAGCTAACGGTAAATTAACCGTGCTTTCTGGAATACACCCCAGCAGCACCAAAAAGGAAAACAACAACAACAACACTATATTCTACAATCTATAAACTATATTCCAAGTCTTCTGAAGCCATATGATAGTACTGTGGTATGCAAAGAATCAATTTTAAAGGGGTCATGAACTGAGAAATCTCGATCCCCCTGATCTTTTGCTTTCATTGTACTATAAAAACATTCTATAAGTTTCAGAACTCAGAACTTTCTTGTTAGTTTAAAACCACTTATATTGAAGGCAGTCTGCCAAAACAACAGCTTGTGGAATGCGCCACTCTATGATGTAATAGTGTGGATAAGCATTAGCTCTGCAGAAAAAGATCAACGCCTGCTTCTACATCGCTGCCTGTTTAGCCCCGCCCACCGATTCGCACATGTACTGTAAATAAGGAGAAAGCAAACGCAGGTCTAAGCAGAAATCAAACGATAAAGATGGCTCCAAAGACAACAAGATGCTGTACAGTGCCAAGTTGTGGAAAAACACAATCTTTGCATTGCCTTCCTTCTGAACCCAACATTAGGAAAGAGTGGATGAACTTTTTAATGAAGATCCAGACCACATCAGTAAGAACTTGGTACTTTGTTCACTTAATTTTACCACAGATTTGTTTACAAACAAAGCACAAGTCAACATAGTATTTTCAGAAAGATTGAAACTAAAAGACGATGCTGTGCCGACAATATTGGATCCGACAGTAATGTTGCAACACAAGTGTGAATAACCGTTTTCATTACGTGATCACTATTGCTTTGTTTGTTATTACAGATCGTTTGATATGTACTGAGTATTTATGCGTTTTTAACCCTTAAATGCATACCTCGGGTCTTTGACGGCTGTAGACATCATTCTCTACCCTCTCTAAGTTTCAAAAGGTAACGAAATATGCTTTATTTTATTCTTCTGTAATTGTTCTTAAAATATCAAGAGAGTTTTTTTGCTATTGCAGCAGTTAGAGATCCATCATGCTGGATATATTGGTCCGGGTAGCTAAAGACCCGAATATGTAAGAATGATTGGCAAAACATTCATGCATTTAAGGGTTAACCTAAATCACAGCAGCACATCTGTGAAGGATGTAGGTTGTCAAACATACACAACTGTTAGCCAATCATAGCAGTGGGCGTTTACTTCTGAGTCTACAATCCGCCACGCCTATTCAAACAGCGTTCTGATGAGGGGGGTCAAAACAGGACAGAAAATAACCGTTTACTTCTAAATTGTGATGTTTTGGGATGTAAAAATCTTAACATGTAACATAAGTGGACCTCAGAGAACAGTACAATATAATAAAAAAAGGTAATTTATGACCCCTTTATTTGATCATTTGTGTTTGTGTGCTTATATACAAAATTGGGTGCATCATGTCATCATGTCAAACGCCAAACAGCACTGGTTTTGCTTCCAAAAACTTGCAATAAAGTTGTATGGACTGTTTTTATGGTACCTTTTATTGTGCAGTTTGTCATGTTTTGGAGCTTGACAACCCCTGGTCACTATATTGTTCTGTAGCATAAATGTTTTAAAACATCTCTTTGTGTGCTTCTTGGAAGAAAGTTTGAAAAATCTGAGGTCAGTAAGATTGATTTATTTTCCTTTTTTAAGGAAATTAATACTTTTTTTACAGCAAGAAAGCATGCCTAAAATCGATAAAATGTGACAGTAACTACTTTTACATTATTTTAAAAAAGTTCTTTTCGAGTTTCTTTTTGACTCTTTTGGGGTATGTTTTACAAAACAGGATTTTATTATAAATGTTGTCCTTTGAATTTTCTGTTCATAGTCTTCACAAAAATATTTAACAGCACAACTGTTTTCAACTTTGACATTAAGAAATGTTTCCTAAATCAGCATGTTAAAATGATTTCTGAAGGATCATGTGACAGGAGAAGATTTCAGCTTTGCATCACAAGAATAAATTACATTTTAAAATCGATCCAAATAGAAAACAGATATTTTAAATTGTAATAATATTTTGAATCTTATATTTTATAAGATACACTCCAGTACTGCAAATCATGCAACTTCATTGTAGTTTTCATTCTAAAAACTTATTTTATGTTGATCAAGATGATGCAAATACATTTCCTCCACGTTGGATGCTCATCCAAAAAGTCAGTCTGTGACGTTTACTTATAATTTTTGTTCACAATAGAAGACATTCTGCATTCCATAAAGGTCACAAGTGTGACCGTTAACACTATTTTGAAGGAGAACCTACAATATATTCTAATGGTGTCACAATAGTAACCTTAGCATTTTAGCATAAACTGTTTTCCTGAGCGAGACAAAGGTCTGTATACCGAGCGGTTCAGACGAGGATAGTACAAATTACAATTGGGCCAGTGATGATGACTTCTTTTCAATGTCAGTGAACTGACCGGTCCAGAATGGAGCATGACATAAAGCTCCAACTATCATTTCTGACAGGCTCGTCTTCATCTCAGTAACTCTTACATTTTCATTCCCTCCTCTGACCTCAATCAAGGCCTTTTGCTTTTATCATAGCGCAATTTCCATCACAGATATAAACTCATTTGCGTTCATGAAGGTCAATGACTGAATGAACACAAACGGAGAGAGTTATCTGGACACGGCTGGTCTTACAGCAGAGTCTGATGTCATTATTATTATGACGACTCGGTAAATAAGCGGCTCTCAAAGACATCAGACAACTGCCGCAAAGCGGGATGGAGCCGGTGAAGGACGGAACCGCGCTGGAAAACCTACTGGCGAGGAAACACACGACACATTGTGCAGCACACACACACACACACACGTAACAAGTAATACTGCACTCCTCCTGTAAATATACCCTTCCCAGAGCAACCACTGATGAATGTTAATTTCAGTCCCCTGGTGCTGATCCAATATGCTGATAAAGAGAGAGTGTGTGTTTCTTTGTGTGTGTGTGTGTGTGTGTGTTTAAGGCCCGTGGGGCCACCTAAGCATCTCGTGGAGCGGCGCTTTCAAATTGAACATTAGTAAAATGGACCAGAACGCCTGGCTTTCTTCTCTCGTCTGTAATTAACGAGTTGATTATTAAAATGAAGCTGTAGATCGTTCCCTTAAGCATGCTGATATCATAACACAGAGTGAGGAGCTCCATGCAGATGCTCTCACAAGGGTAACTGTAGTGGAGCTGCTCTGTATCAGGTGCAACTATCAGTGGCACTCGGGGGCTCTCACGAGACCAGCGCCATCCCTGACCTCTGCTGCGGTTTCCTCTCTCTACTCGCTTTCCAAAATCCTCCAGAAATAGAAGAAAATATTGATATTCGACCTTGTGTGGGGTTATAGTATCATCTTGCTTGTCCACCAAGTGATAAGATGCATACATTGAAGCCTGCATTTATAGTCCACATGGTAGCTACATGGTCAAAATGTTTTGAATTTTAACGGAAAAATATATATATATATTTTTTAAAACACTGAATTATATTCAGCACAATTATTTTTGCTTTTTTATTTGGAAGTAGAAGATATATCGTATGCTATTTGTAAAAAAAAAAAAAAAAACATCATCATCATAAAATTTTGAGTTAAATGTTGGAATTACGTTATATATATGTGTGACCCTGGACCGCAAAACCAGTCAGCACGGGTATATTTGTAGCAATAGCCAACAATACTTCAATATAGTCAATAGTCAATAGTCAAATTATCGATTTTTCTTTTATGCCAAAAATCATTAGGATATGAAGTAAAAGATCATGTTCCATGAAGATATTTCCCTATTTACCCTATGACTGGTTTTGTGGTCCAGGGTCACATATATGTATTAATTTTTTTGCTCAATTTTATTCATTTCTAATTATTTTATTGCATTTAAAAAAATAAAAATTATGCAAATAACAGCTATTTTTTTTTACTTATAGCTAATATTCTACAAATAAAATATTCAAAATATTCTACAAATATAATAACTACTGTAAATGCACACACACAAACACATATACTATATATATATAATTGTAAAACGTGTAATCATATTTTGAAATACAGATTACAGATAAAATTGTCATAACATTTTGAGTGAACATTTTAATTTACTTTAAAATAAAAAATAGAATGTAAATGTTATATTATAACAAGTATTATGTATTTTATTTTTTAATTAAAAAACAGTAAAAAGATCTTCCTGGCACAATCCACTTTTGTTTATTTTATTCAAATTTATTTAAATTTAGTTACATACATGTTTAATGTGACATTTCAAATTGTTTGGTTAAAATGTATTGAATTATTTTATTTTGACATGCTTATGGTTATTGTCAGTATATTTTAAGGTTAAGTTAATTTTGTTGGTTGATTCATATTACCACTTATGTTTATGAACTATAGGCTACAGCCAGGCACCACAAACTTTAGGGTCACATTTTAACATCACATTTTTTTTTCAGTGAATTTGTGTTAACCTACTATATGCTGTTTTAGCATAAATTATACAGGACTTTTATAGTCTATAAAGGAAAATAAGAACGATCACTTGCAAAGTTCTTGACATGCCACTGCACTGCTCGTATAAGACGCTAATGGAAGTCTTGAGCACATAATGGATCTTAAATGGCTGTGCTGTAAGCCCCGCCCACACCACCGGCTACGGTTCACGAACAATAGCAATTTCTGCTCTCCAGTGACATGGTTCACCCAAGTGTTAAAAAAATAACTTTAAAAGCCATGTTGATATAGTGGCAAGCACAACTTGACTGTGAACGTAATTGCAGCTTTACAGCTAAAGGTCCACCCTGCTAGATTAACCCTCTGATCCAGGCCAATTTCAGCTCGTGATTCACACAGCAGTGTTTGCAGTAAATAATGCAGTGAAAATGAAACCTTTAAACTTTTAATCTTTTCTTTATGCCCCTGTGTTCAGTATACAGCTTTTTGTCTGGACAGTGAATATGATATCAATGAGGCAATTTCCTCAGCAATGTCCCTCAGTTTCTCACATACAGTAATAATATTATATCAGCCTCCAAAAATAATGACAAGCAGGCAGCAGAATATATCCTTTTTGATTAAATGTTCTATTTATTATACATGTATCCATCTCGGCGGCAAAAAAAAAACATGTAAATGTACATCAAAGAAAACAAATGATTCATCTGCATAATAACAACATAAACATAAAAAAGAAAGCAAATGAGGCAGCACAAGAACTTGTCCAATCGTTCTCTCAATTTAGGACAACAGCGCCTTCTGTTGGTGTGAAACTGAAGCCTGTGATGAGAGACGGCTGTGGCACAAGAGAGTCTGTAACATGTCATTCATTTGACCTTCTCTTCTATTCATAATTCATATCATGAGAATTAAAAAGATCAATGAAATCATGCAGTTACAGAAATTACAATTAAAATACGATTGTAAATTCCAAAAAAATTATAATAATTGCACCGTTGCACATTGTCAAACATGATGATGGTCATATGATTTTATATATATAGATATAGATGCAAAAGCCTCTAAGGGCCATCTGAAATTTTCTTCTAAAATTAGCATTTTTATCAGGCTCCTATATTTATGTTCAGTTATTTCACTTTAATTGCATAGAAATAGACATTGCCATTAGAGTAAAAATATTGAACCTAAACATACGATCTTGATAAAAATGCTCATTTTAGATGAAAATTTCAGACGGCACTTAGACAGCATCTGAACTCTTCATATATATATATATATATATATAAAATGAAATATACTACATACACTCAAAGTTTGGGACCAGTAAGATTTAAAAAAAAATTATATATATATATGCATAGGTGACAGATTATACTGTACATTGTAATGGGTTGTTTCTAGACCCATTTAATCCAAAACAACATTTAATTCTACTTCTACTAAGAGGATGAAAAATGGTTATGAAAAGCTAAATTTACCTACATCATAAGTGTATTTTAAGGAAGAACTAAAATAGTAAAAATGTATACGACCTCTTCAAATATTTGTTGCAACTTAACTGGTGCTTTTTTTCATATTTGTTTGAAATCCATGTACTATTTTCAGACTAAAAACCCATGAGAGATCACAGTATAGGAGAGTTCAAGTGAATGGATCACCTTGGACAACATACACACGCAGTGCAGCTCTGTCCCTGCTGCTGCGCTTGCTTATGGATTTGCTCCAGGATGTTCCTGTGGAAATAGAGAGGACAGGAACGTATCTAATGCCACGTGATGGATTTCTGTTCATGAGAAGGACTTAATGAAAAAGCTCTCAACCACGAGGAGAATGTGTTGGCAATATACATCTTTTCAAACCCCATCAAAGGTGGACATCAAAAACCTCATCCTGTTCCTCCAGAGAGCCGCCTGTGATGACTGTGGAGGTACAGAGAGAGAGAATAAAAGGCTGGGAAAGAGTCACTCAAGTCACTGCGAGTTATTATCATAGTTTACTCTTTAAAAGATAAATAGTACAGTGTACTAGACAGGACATGGATTCTACTGCAGTAGCCTATGTACAATGTTGTCCAAAGACCATTGGTAAAAATGCTTAACATTTTTCTAGTTGAAATAAAACTTTTTTTTTTCCAATAACAATTACATTCAACTTGACAAAACATACTTTTACAATTTTTCTTTTATTTTTCATTTTATTTATAATGACATGGCAATGCATGTACATTTACAGCAAAATACTTTTGATTATTCCAATTAATTAGATTTTTATTTTATTTATAGAAATTAGGAATTATTAATATCAATTAATTAGAAAAATGCAAATTATGCAAATAACAGCTATATTTCACTTACAGCTATTATATATATACATTTTGAGTGTGTGTATATATATATATATATATATATATATACACTCAAAATGTAATCATGATGACAATATAAATTCTAATTATTTTTAATTAAATAAGAATAATTGAATACAAATAAAAAACAAAAATAAAATAAAAACAAAACAAAATTTGTAAGAAAAATATTAAAAAATAATTTTATACAATTAATTAATTTGTAATATTAATTTACCTTTTTGTAATTGAAAAGTGCCTTGTACTTTTATTCACAAAGAACATAGATTTTCTACTTACTATTAAAATAATTGTGTTAAATATAATTCATGGTAATCAGAAAAACTAGTTTTAGTATTATTATTATTATTATATAGTGAATAATTGTTAATTGAATAATTAATTGAATAAGTGAATAACTATCAATTTTATTAATTTTTAATGATTTTATTTTTATATTTGTAGTTTATTATTTATTAAATTTGTAGCTAATATTCTACAAATAAAAATAAATATTCAAAATATTGTATAAATAAAATAAAAAAATTCAATAAATTAGAATAATCAAAACTATTTATTTACTATCTATCTGTATATCTATTTATCTTTCCATCTAACTTTCCTTCTATCTATCCATCCATCCATCCATCCATCTATCCGTCTATCTATCTATCTATCTATATATTGTGATTCAATATTTATGTAAATTTATTTTTTCAATTGAAATTAGATTTTGAATTCCATAATTCTGTTTTGGACCCCACATCTGTAGGTGTTGGATTATATAGTGTGTCTTATGTTCAAGTATGCTTGTGTATAAATGTGCATTTACCTGGGGACTCTGCTATCGGCTCTGTGCTGGAGGGAGGTGGAAAGCTGAAAGAGCGTGTGGCTTTAAAGGAAGCGTCACTGTGACAACTGACACTCTGTGCACGCTTACGGCACTCGATGGCCAAACGACTGCAACAGTCTTTATGACAGCTCACCCCACACACTGAAAAAACACAGAGGAGGGTCACCGGGCCACATAGACACAGGAAAAAGACAAGAGTTAAAGGGTTAGTTCAACCAAAAATGAAAATTAGTCCATAAATTACACACCCTCAAGTCATCCTAGGTGTATGTGACTTTCTTCTTTCAGACGAATCCAGTCAGAGTTATATTAAAAATTGTCTTTGATCTTTCAAGCTGTTTAATGGCACTCAGCGGGTGTTGCATGCATCAGTCCAAAAGAAGTTAAAT
>NW_015627238.1:577938-595477 GCF_001515625.1 Sinocyclocheilus rhinocerous
AGATCTCTCCCCTGCGCTTCCACGTTCGTCACTTTTGAGCGCATTCCGACCTCATACGTCATCCGCCCAGAACTGTTTCCGTTTACAACAGTGAGCACAAGCTAGATTAAATTGATTATTACATTTTAAAATGGATATTTTTCTTACAAAAACGCATCGATTCGCTACAGGAGGCCTTTGTTCACCCCCCAGAGCTGTGTGAGACACTTTGTTTATGGATGGGTGCTTTTTATTTCACTTCTTTTGGACTGATGCACTGCAACACCCGCTGACTGCCATTAAACAGCTTGAAAGATCAAAAACCATTTTTAATATAACTCCGACTGGATTCGTCTGAAAGAAGAAAGTCATATACACCTAGGATGACTTGAGGGTGAGTAATTTATGAGCTAATTTTTGGGTGAACTAACCCTTTAAGGTCTACATTTGGTTTCATACCTTTGCATTTGCATCGCTGTTTGTAAAATCCCCATATCTGCAAGAATTAGCATACATTAAATAATTCACAATGAGAGAATATAAGAAAAACATGGAACATTTTTTAAATGGATTTTGGATCACATTAGAGAATTTTAACTAAATGCTACTAAAACATACTAAAATACAAAAAACAATGCATAACTGTACTAAAATTTTGTTTATTTCCCCCAAATATGAGGATTATGTGTTCCCTTTGGTAAATACTGAAACAATGATGACAAATATAACAAAGAGTGAAAAATTTAAGGGGGTCTGAATACTTTCCGTACCCACTGTATGAAATAACTCCCAAAAAGTGTGCTTCGCTGCAGAAAAAAAGGTGTTCGGTAGTGATGTTCCTTAAAGTTACACACAGATTATTCAGACTTTTGAACACCTTTACCTTAAAATGATGAGACCTATCTACTCGCACATTGTAGCTATGAGAGAGGGGGACACAGGAATATTTCCTGATCATAAATTTATGGGTTTTGTTCAAATCAGTCTTGGCCAATGGACTAAAACATACACAGTTTCGGTAGTGATATGAAAAATTCGGGACACATTTTTGGTCCCACTTTATATTAAGTGGCTTTAATTTTTTTTTTACATAAAGTTTCATAATTTACAAATAAAACATTTTTTTTTTAACTTCACTTTTTAAAAGAATCAAAAAGATACTTTTAAAAACAACAATGGAAAAAAATACAACAATTATTTCAATATAATTTCCATTAGTTCAAATTTAGGGCTTAGGGTTCGGGACAGCCACCTCCCAATTGAAAGTAGCCAATAAATGATGATTTTATATATATATTAAGCTTACTAATATTTTAAATATTATTGTGGGTTTCGATAGATAATAGAAGGATCTTAGTAAACATCTAAGATTTGAATACTTAAATGCTTTTCTGTAGAATGGCCCATATATATATATACACTGTATATAATTAAATAAAAAATCTTACTGGTCCCAAACTTTATTATTTACACTATTTCATGTGAGTGGACAAAAACTACTTAATTATTTTACATGTAAAAAAAGCAATTTTGTAATAAAAAATGTGTAATTTTGTAATAAAAACTTGGCTTGAGTGTACCTTAAATTTAATTACATTGAAAAAGCTTTTCAAAAATACTGGTTCAACAAAAACACTGAAGAAAAAGGAAAACAGGCTCTCTGCTTGGGTGGACCTCGACAGGAAATTAGAAAATAGGAAGTGGTTACGATCTACACCCAACTACCAACTGTAAACATAACATCTTTCCCACAGACAGACCCTTAAACACAACCCTGCTGCACTCGCACTGAAAACAGCACAAGCACTATGAACCTCTGACAGCAGAGTCAAATATGAACGAATGCAAGCCGTAAATATGATCTGGCTTACGAGTGATAATAAAATAGGCATTATGTGCATCTGTGCTTTTTGAAATAAATACAGATCTGGATGTCTGTTTTTCATGATGCTGAAAAGATCTTATTTCATCTTTTGTGTGGGTTGTCATCATGTTGAAGATGAAGATAAAGAGACTGAGCCCCAAATAAAACGTGCACTCACCAAACGAGAGCAGTGCCGACAAAATGAAGGCTTGACGCTGCTCGTCTCTGTAAACGTGTGAACAAAACCCATCTTACAGTTCTGTAAGGAGCTCGCCTTTGTGAAGTACTCAATCATCTCCTCACGGCTAATTTTACAGTCCCTGGGAGTGAAAATGAAAAAGAGAAAGATGAGACCTTTACTGTAGTGTAGACTTTGACAAATGAGGGAAAATAATTACTCCAGATAGACTGGACAGATGTCTTGACAAACCCACTGGTTTTGGTCCAGTTCATCAAATTTGCCGAGGTAAGGGAAATTGCTCCTGATGATCTCAAACTCTCCTTGGGAAATGTAGCCATCGCTATCAGTGTCGAAATTTTGGAACACTGACTGAAAGCAAGACATCTTACAATTAGTTCTCTTTCACCACAAGTTAATTTATTGCACGCTTTTCTGGAATTCTTGTCAAATTTGTGCAATATCACACACAACAGTATTGTTCATTATTTGTTGTTCAGCACAATGGCATGATTGTAAATATGAGATTTCTTTTAATAAGCCAGTCTATAAACAAAAAGTTATCACATAACTTACATTTGCTCCAGTAATGAAAATATTTGCAAACTAAAAGCAGAATTAAGTAGCTTCATGTTTCAAGGTTACATTCCTTTTTGTTTTTGAACAAACCGATTGAGTGAATGATTCAATGACTCACTCATAAGGTCAGTCACTTGTATGATTTTTTGAATGAATCAATGTTTTTGAACAAATCGGCTGAGTGAATGATTTACGTAATGACTCACACATAAGGTCAGTCACTTGTTTCATTCCTGATTCAATGAGTTTTTTGAATGAATCAGTTGAGTGAACGATTCAGTGTTGCATTCATAAGGCCAGTCAATTGTTTAACTCCTGAATGAATCAGTGTGTTAGAAAGATAAGTCCCTTATTTAATTTTTTTAATGAATCAGCGTTTTTGAACAAATTGATTGAGTGAAAGATTTAATGACTCACTCATCAAACATTCTGAGAAGCGCTGACGATAGCGGCTGTAGTTTCCAGAGGAGGTGACCAGCTCCACCAATCCATCAAAGACCTGATTAAACGCAGAGGAGAACATCGGTTAGGCTGAAGCCTGGTGCAGTCGAAATATGAGGAAAGGGGATTTCGGTACATGGGTACAAGATATTCCTGCTCATGTTTGGTTGCCTGATAACAGAGCACTTGACTCGAGTATTGATATTTCTGAGCAATCTTGCAGAGTATGAAAATGGCACTCAATCCATCTACTGAAAAGTGGACTTTAAGAATCTTATCTCTCATAGCCAGAGTTGGAGTGTTACAGCTGTTTGTTTTTCTTGCCAGTATTTGAGGTGTTTACAAAGCAGCTCTCTGGCAGTCCTCACCTTGCGTGTCTCGCTGCCGATGAGTGCCTGCGTATCCTTGAGTCTAGCAATGGAGCTATTGCTGAGCCCACCCACTACAGCCATCAGTGTATTGAAGTTCTGCAGCTGCAGCAGCCTCTACACACACACACACACACATATACAGTACAATATGTATATATTCATTTCAAAATCCTAAAACTTTTTTTTCAGTTTTAAATTAGATTCTGAATCCCCAGATCTTCAATGTGGTCTGAGACTTTTGGACCCCGCTGTAAACAGATTACATGTCTTAAATATAGGCGAGCGAGCGAGTTGGATTAACCTGGGCCACTTTGATGAATTCACTGATGACAGTGGCTCTCTGCTGAGCTGTAGGCTTACTGAGAACCATGATCTGGATCCACTGGGAAACACTGTTAAACAGAGTAATGAAACGCTCCAGAATGGGATTATCCACCGTGCAGCCGTGCATCACGAAACTGTGGTAGTCCTGGAACTGAGGGGGAACAGATTTTTCATTTGCAATATGAACTCAGACTCGAGGTCATGCTATTACGAGCACAAAGACACGACTAAATACTGCATCTATAAATTAAGAGACTTACCAGAATTTTGCAAAATGATTTGTACTCCATATACGTTAGGTGTTCAGCCAGGGTGGAAGCATCCAGGTGGTCAAAAAGAAGAGAGGTCTTGCGTTTTTTCTGGACAGTTTCATCCAGTTGACGTCGCCATTCGTAAGATGGACTACAGGCAAAACAAACAAAACATTGTATTTCTGTTCCTTGTCCCGTATGCCTAAATATTAAGTACGCAACTTTTTCTATTATATTGGATTATATCAACAGGTCAGTGACATGACACTCTAGATCTATTAAGTTATTAATATATACATACATACAGGTGCATCTCAATAAATTAGAATGTCGTGAACTTCTAGCTGTTTGAGTATCTCAGGCATGCAGCTTGTTTGTGATGTTCAGTACACTATCCCCCCACTTTCTCCAGCCCTCTGTATCAAAGGAGCAGCGGTTTGGGTGAGTTCTGTGCCCCTGTGACTCACATGCTGTCTATGTCGATGAGCAGACTTCGCCTCACATCTCCATTCTGCTCCAGTCGCTCTTTCAGACCGCGGATCTGCTCAGCCAGAGCGGGGTTCAGGTCAAACTCAGCTGGGAACTCAGATATCCAGTACCTGACAGAGAAAAGGAGATGGAAGACAGAGAGAGCTATGACACAGAGTAGCTGTGCATGAAACAGGTCTAGGCAAGACATCAGTAGGATGAGTATTTTCGGTGAATAGTCTTGCCTCAACTGCTTTATGTGAATTCACAATACACCTCTGTGATACAACCCAGTTGCCTTATGACAAAAAGCATCCACATCTTTACAAGAAATATGCACTGCATGGCCAAATAGTATGTGGACACCACAGCCATAGATGCTTTTGAGTGTGAAATAGGTCTGCATAAATGCATACATTTCAAAATGCATGCATTTTACATTAATAGGGAGTTCTCCTTAAGGGGGCGTTCACACATAACACGGTTTTGCTGCTTTTCCAGTTTTTTTATGTTAACATGCACTAGATGGACGTCTTTGAACACTCCGCTTACATATCACATCTTCTGCAGCATCTCACTTTGACACTGCAATCTAAAAACGTGCCACTGAAGTCTCAATACCATGCATTTTTTCCATTCCACTGCCCTGCATCTCACATTTTTAAACGCAAAAACGTGTTCTGTGTGAATGGCCCCTAAGGAAATTTGCAAGCTGCGAATGTCAATATCACTGATTGGGTGAACACAGCATGCAGCGTGTTTAAATAATGGTTTTGGACCATTAAATGGCCTTCTTCTTCCAGTTAACATGTTTTCTGTCACATATGTTCTCTCAAATTACAGCACTTACATTTTTTTGACTCCACTGTCCATGAACATTTATTGAGGCAAAAGCTATTCCGTTTATGGGTTGTTTGTGCACTCATATTACCACAAATAGGTTAAAGTGCAACTTGCAATATGGCGAAATAAGTCCTGCATTCTAAATAAAACATCCAATAGCCAATTGGAAAGGTTATCGGATCACTGCCGTTAGAAGTTCAAGTTGCTATAGAAACAGTTAGAAACTTAGGACTGCACATGTGCATTGGCTAGTCCAGCCTGAAATAAAAGCTTTTTTAATGCGCAACAT
The DNA here is from genome assembly GCF_001515625.1 of Sinocyclocheilus rhinocerous. Taxonomy (NCBI): domain Eukaryota; kingdom Metazoa; phylum Chordata; class Actinopteri; order Cypriniformes; family Cyprinidae; genus Sinocyclocheilus; species Sinocyclocheilus rhinocerous. The sequence continues at coordinate 583,526 of NW_015627238.1, forward strand.
TTATGAGAAAGTTCATGTTAGATTTTGTTGTTGATTTGAAATATTTTATTTAAAGAGATAGCTCATCCATGTTGGTAACCAAACAGCTGACAGTAGCCATTGACAAAAAAACACTATGGAAGTCAATGGCTACCGTCAACATTTGGTTACCAACATTCTTCCAAATATCTTCTTTTGTGTTCAACCCCAGCAGGCACACAACGTCATAAGACGTTGATATTTGGTTACATTTCGGTTGCGACGTCGGGTGACCAAAATTCAATGTCAATTCAACATCTAATGTCAATTTGATGCCCAATACCGACGTCAGCTGACATTGATATTTGTTGTTTTTAGGTTGTGTAACCAAAATCCATCATTACGTCAACGTCAATTTGGTATCCGATTTTCATTCTCAACCAAAATGCAAAGTATGTATTTTTGGGTAAACTGTCCCTTTAAATGTAAGCGTGGCAAGCAGTTTTTGAGATTTCAGGATTTCCCCATTCATGTAGATAGGACTTGGTCTTGGATGCCTAAAATAGGCTTTGAAAGGGACTTTGTTCTAATCTAACACCTCATCGTTTCATACTGAGTTTCGTAACACAGGGTCAAAAGCAGTGCTAACCCCCTTGTGAAACATTGCTTTTAAAGCAGGGTTTAAAAATATGATAACCCAAGGTTAAGAGTCGCATGAAAAAGCCCATTTAAAGCCCTTTGGAGGGGTATTGTGATACTGAAAGAGAAAAGGTAGGTGCCACTCTATTATAAAGCTTTGAATATGATTTACGGCTGTATTCTGTACTTGATTTCATGCACCTGTTACTAATGGGTTTATCTGAAACAGCCGAACCTTGGATGTCTTCAAGCTTTTAGCCATGTAGTATATGTATAGTTATTATAAAAAATAAATAAATAGGTGAACAAATGGCTTTTTAACCTACTTGACAAGGTGACAAATCTGAGACTGGCAAATTGCAGAACAATCCTGTTCCTGAGACCTGTAATACTGTCAAGGTAGCTCACTTCATTACTATTATCGGCTGTTAGGAGAGTGATGGAAACAGTTTGTGATGCAGTCAGCCCTCTCTATAAATGACAAACCCCACCCATGACCGCATGTACTAAGTGCTAAATGTCAAGTAAAAAAGCTGGCCTGTCACCTCTGAAATTAAATGTACAAAGACTTGTATTTCTTTTCAGGTATTTGACATTAATGCTAGTTTTTCGAAATACAGAGTCCTGAGAAAGTATAATGTGACAGGTCTGCTGAAGGAGGATACTTGTGCAGGAGTTTCTTAGCTAGGTCACTGGATGACAGGTACCAGGGATGCATGGTAAGAAACATTCGCACGAGAGATGGCTCCTTCAGAACGCCTTCATTGTCTGCGAAGAAGATAGAAAACCAGACAGACATTTGCACATTAATTACCATGAATCTATTAGCCTATGACTTTCATTTAATGCTCAGTTTGAAAATGTATATATATGTTTATTAGTGCTGTCAAATGATTAATCGCAATTAATTGCATCCAAAATAAGTTTTAGTTTATATGTGTGTGTACTGTGTATATTTATTATGTATATATAAATACACACACATATACAGTATATATATTTAAAATATTTACATGCTTTTAAATGTATATATTTATATCCATATAATTTATATTCTATATAAATATATTTAATACATTTACATTTATATTTAGTCATTTAGCAGATGCTTTTATCCAATAAGTAAGTAATGACTCAACAAAAGAGCAATGATATGCAAGTGCTATAACAAGTCTCAGTTAGCTTAAAGGGGTCATATGATGCTTTTTTAAAGATCATTATTTTGTGTATTTGGTGTAACAGAATATGTTGACATGCTTTAATGTTCAAAAAACACATTATTTTTCATGATTCTTGAAGATGGTGATATATAAGCATAACATATTTTTCTGAAATATATACATGCATGTGTGTTTTTATATATACATAATAAATATACAGTACACTGTACATATATATATATATTATGTAAACAAAAACTTTTATTTTGGATGCGATTAATCGTTTGACAGCAACTTCAACCAAGAGTCCAAAGCTAAAGTTCAGCTAAAAAATATCTTTGTCTTTCCCACGTTAAAATGTATCAAGTAAAATTAAATAATGAATCATTTAATGGCTTTGCAATGAAAGCATATTATGTAAAACACATTTATTTTTTACTAAATGCACACTATTATAAGTCAGGCCAAAAATATTACATTTTATAGTAACAGTGCTCCATTTCTCTATCCACCAGGGAGTCGAATTGGCTTGAAAAAAATTGAAGACCCCCGAGCTAGAGAAATTAACATGAGAAACACTGAAGAGGTTTGAAGAATATCAAGAAACAGACACAAATGCATACAGTTGAACAAGTCAGTGTTGTTCCGACTGGCTGATCAGAGGGTTTACACAAGAGAAGGAGGAAGCAAATATGACCACTGACCAAAGGCTTTGATGCAGGCTTCCACCAGCTCATCCACGCTGGCTGACTGATCCGATGAAACGCTCTCCATCCCTTTCTACTTCACTGTTCTCCACAGCCCCTCCTTCTCCCCCCCACTTAATTTTCCACTCCTCTCTTTGATCCCTCTCTTTTTCAGTCTGAAAACGAGACAACGCCATGCGCGGCAAAGGAAACAGAATCAATAAAGCAGAGAATGGTTCAGATGTGAGAGGTGTCACTGGTTTTTCATTTTCATCAAAAGCAGACAAATCCTAGTCACACATGGATAATACAGTGGACAAGACTCATGCGGAGAAAAACAAGGTGCATAAAAGAAAAGAAAAAAAAAATCAGAGATCCATAGGAACCGTTTTCAGAGAACAGTAGAAGAAAAAATAAGCCTTAGAAAGATTTTCAAAGGAACTTACCAGTTGAATCCGGCATCAATGGTCAAACAGTGATCATCTTTGAAAACAGAAGTGCTAATGAACGCTGGGCTTCAGTGGAGCCTCTCTACCCATGTACTGAAAACCACAGAGGGCCTCACTGGGGTTCACTCTGAGTACAGCTGCCTGTAGACTCAGTTTCCTGTCAGTTGAGAAATTTACAGCTGTTGCATTTCCTGTTCATAATGTTTCGAGACTTTTTTTGTCACATTCACAACAAAAAGGGGTGGAGGACAAAGGGTGAGAAAAAAATGTAAAGAGAAAAAAAAAATGTAGTTACAACTAAATTCTTAATTAATTTTTGTATTGGTTCCAGTAAAAATATCCAAATGTCTAAAAATATCTAAAGACAAACTTAGTTGAGAACCAAAACTGTATAAGATGCTAAGTCATGTTTCAGAGAACATACAGGTGCATCTCAATAAATTAGAATGTCGTGGAAAAGTTCATTTATTTCAGTAATTCAACTCAAATTGTGAAACTCTTGAATTAAATTAATTCAATGCACACAGACTGAAGTAGTTTAAGTCTTTGGTTCTTTTAATTGTGATGATTTTGGCTCACATTTAGACACACGTATAAATATGTTATTTTAAAACAAATGATCATAGCTTATGAAATTTTGCTTCTAAATTAAATGTAACTTTAATTTTATAAATAAGAAACAAGAAATACTGTATATATTATCTATCTATCTATATCTATATATAATAGAAAATTATTTAATAATTGATGAAAACATTCTAGCTTATGAAATTTTGCTTCATTTAATGATAACTCTGCATGTGACTTTGTTTGCTTTAATGGTAAATCAGAGCATCACAGAACTGTTTTTATAAAGCATGGACACAAAAGTGTCCAGTGTGTCCACAATCCTCACTGCTGAGGGTGTGAGCAATGTGAAATTGAACAGTTGTGTTGGCTCCCCTCAGTGGCCACATAGTGTCACACACTTTAATTTCTCACTCTGGCTATTACTGAAGCTTGAATTGATATTAAAACTGAACTGTCAAATTATCAGTTTTATTGGAAATAATCAAAACAGCTTTCATTGAATACATTTTGAAAGCAATGTTTCAACAAAGTTAAAATCCTGAACTTGATGGAATAAAGAGAAACTAGTGTTAGTTAATTTGAAATCAAATTTAAATATGATTGTGATTAGGGTATGAAAATATTCAGACTGAAAAAAAAAAAATCCTATTATTATCAATATTATGTTGTCCTGTCTCATATTTATCTTGAATGTAAGTGTAAATTAACATTATATTTAGTGTAAATATAACAAATTAAGTAAGATCTGGGCCATTAAAGCAGATCTTGGCTAATTTATAGCGAAGATTCAAGTCTCAATTAATAGATTTATCTGGTTTAAAAAAAAATCGAGAAAATAAGGCAAAAATATCTAATAAGAACAGATACAATTTTTTATTATTTTGCAGTGTAGGGGGCTAATGAATCTTTACAAAAAATGGCACATCTTATCCGTTCTGCTTTAAAGGATTTACTCAGGTACTGCAGGGGGTCTGCAGAGAAAAAAAAATACCATTCTCTTTAAAAAAAAAAGAAAAAAAGCACGATATTTTTAGTAAAATGAATGAATATGAAATGACCTGATATGCATTAGCCTATATAATATAATAATGTGTAATGTGTTTTAACGTGTACAAAATGTGATTTGTTGCTCCCACGGGTTAGCTTAGAATCTGGGTCTGCAATTCTCTATTGAATAAACTGTCTATTAAGTTTGCAAAACATTTCATAATTGAAATGCATATTAATTTAAACAAGATTGAGGATTCATGTGTGGTGCACAGCTGTTGATGCCGTTCAAATATCATGGCCTTTTAGTTGGGTCATTGCGGCTATTAATGTCTCTGGCTCGAGAGACTTCTGGATTATTGGAGTTGTAGTTCAACTTAAAATACGTTTATTCATAATTAATTTTCACTTCTACTATACATATTTATCAATCGCGTAAAAAATAAAACACCAGTATCCTCATTTTCATAAAGCAGTTACCTTACTGAAAACTTAATTGGCGGATGGCTGCACCGACCCCGCCCACTAATTAATATTCATGATGTGAACTTTAAATAAGGACAACTGTCAGTGTTATATGGGTGCTGTCGCGTGCGGTCTGAACTTGAACCCAAGACGAGACTACTGTCACCATGTCTAAACCACTGTCAGACCACGACAGGAAAAAGCAGATTTCTGTGAAGGGGCTCGCCGGTGTGGAGAATGTGGCAGACCGCTGTCAGTGTTATATGGGTGCTGTCGCGTGCGGTCTGGTGTTTACTCTCTTACTTGAACCCAAGACGAGACTACTGTCACCATGTCTAAACCACTGTCAGACCACGACAGGAAAAAGCAGATTTCTGTGAAGGGGCTCGCCGGTGTGGAGAATGTGGCAGACCTAAAGAAAAACTATAATCGCCATCTGCATTTCACGCTGGTGAAGGACAGGAACGTATCCACCAAACGGGATTATTACTTTGCGCTCGCGCACACAGTCAGAGACCACTTGGTAGGCAGATGGATCAGAACACAGCAGAGTTATTACGAGAAAGACCCCAAAGTAAGTTCGTGCATGTTTGAGGTTGCACCAAAATAAAAGCAAGTCCATGCATGAGACGACTGCACCAAAACAGAATACATTTTTTGTATGCAATTAATAACTACACGAGTCAATGAAGCTCTAATAACATTTCATGCCATTTGTACACTCGAAGACGGTTGCAGTAGCGATTCCCTGCTTGAGCACAGCATTGTTGACCTTTTGTGACCCGAGAACTCTTCAGGTAAACTGGGATCAGCACCCTATGCAAAGTATTTTTAAAAATCAGTATTCACTTATGGGTCAACTTTAGCACGGCTTTGATAGTCAAATATAATTTTTGCAATGATTTCAACTAGCATTAACATACAGATCTCAACTTGGGGAACATGAATGAGCATTTAAGATGATCAATAGCATGAGCTTTACATTACTAGCACAATAATGCATCTCCAGTTTATTGCTCTCTGTCATGTGCATTCATAAAGCATCTTGAATTTTGATGATTATGCTGGCGATTTTTCTTCTTTAAATAATAAAGGAACTAATGACACAATATTATCATATTAACATCTATTTTATGATCTATTTCAAAGCATATTTAATTGAAATGTAACTAGAGGGACATTTGTTATATTTATAAATATTAAAACGACCAAGCAGCAGAAACCGTATAAAAAGAATGTGTCAGTATTCAGGGCATCACAATCGGAGTCTGATGATGGGTGATGAAACCACAGCTCAGCATCCCTGACCTTTTCCTCTCCAGTCCAGCCTGAAATCCCTGGAGGTGTCTAGGATATAAAGGTCAAAAGTTGCTCCCTAAAAGAAAGGTCACTGTAGAAACATATATGGAGGAAGAAGTAACATATAATTCAGCCTTATAATAAGAGTTACATAAGACTATACAAACCTTTTTACAGGAAATATCATAAGCAAAATGACCTGGACTTCTTCAGAGAGTTCCATTCGGCTTCTTTTTCTGTAGGTGGACATCAGCAATAAACCTGGACTTGATCATTAAAAGCTCCAATGAGGCTCATGACTGTTTACTTCGAAATGTGACTGCAGAAGTGATGTGAGAAACCGGTTCCATGAGTTCAAAGCTTTGGGATGCTATAAAATGGCTGGTGTGGGCAGAAGTGTGTGGTTTACCTGGACACTGCCATCTTTTTCATAGTTTAAACTGTTTTCAACATCTTGTACGACACATTGGTCTGCACTCAGACCTTCTTCATTAGCTGCTTTACAGAATAGCATTACACACTCTGTAACCTTTGCTGGCGACCTCACTGCTGGTTATTTTTGCTGGAGTCAAAATGCCAGTGTTACATAACACCAGTGACCTTCCCCTATCCCTGACTAGTCTGTTTCAGCCCATCGTGCCGCCACACGCCCACTCTCACCTCCACTGTCTTTTTCTCTCTCTTGCTTTTCATACCCAACACCAAAGAAAGGCCTAAAATGTCAAAGGCTACAACAGGGATGGTATCAGACTGCGATGTGTAAATGATCCCTCTGCCAGGAAGTATTAAATAGTTTTTAATAAAGTCTAAAAATAGTTCCCCAGCTGAGGGTGGGTCCTTGGAGCGCTCGACTTGGTAACCCTAAATCAATATTTCAAAGTATATAACCATTATGTAAACAATGTTGCTGTATTTTTAATATATGTGACCCTGAACCACAAAACCAGTCATAAGGGTCAATATTTCGGAATTGAAATTTATACATCAGCTGAAAGCTGAATAAATAAGCTTTCCATTCAGGTATGGTTTGTTAGGACAATACTTGGCCGAGATACAACTATTTGAAAATCTGGAATCTGAGGGTGCAAAAAAATCAAAATGTTGAGAAAATCGCCTTTAAAGTTGTCCAAATGAAGTTCTTCGCAATGCATATTACTAATCAAAAATTAAGTTTTAATATATTTGCAGTAGGAAATTTACAAAATATCTTCATGCAACATGATCTTTATTTAATATCCTAATGATTTTTGGCATAAAAGAAAAATCAATAATTTTGACCCATACAATGTATTTTTGGCTATTGCTACAAATATACCCCAGCGACTTAAGACTGGTTTTATGGTCCAGGGTCGCATGGCAATATGGATCTCTAGATGTTTTAATATTTCCTGGCTGTGAGAAACTTTCAAAATTCTAATGAAAATTCTAATTCAATTATTCAAATAAATATTTTTCTTAATTTTTAGTTCTTCATAAATTACATTTCATAAAAAAAATTACATTTAAAATAAAAAAAATTAACATTATACTACATAAAATAATTTAAATTAAATTTTAAATTTTAAATAAAGTTAAAAATTCAATTCTCAGTTACACAAATTCTATATTTTACTACTTATTATCGATAACATTCTATAGTTCTACATACTGTAAATTAAATTTAAATACAAAATTAAATAAAAAATGACATTACATTAAATTAAATATTACATTTATAGAATAAGGTACTCTATAAATTACTATATATATATATATATATATACATTTCAGGATTTTGGATGATGTTAGCATGCGTTATAGTTTTGTAAACTGCATTATAGCATGCTTTTTAGTTCCTATTTTCCTTCAGATTGCAAGTTATTAAATGCAATGCATTTTATGGATGTATATTTATTCATACATTTGTATGGATCTCTAAATGCTTTAATATTTTCTGGCTGTCAGAAATTGCATGAATAAAGGAGTATTATATTATAGTACAACCTAATTAAATTAAATTTAAAATGAATTATTTAAAAAAATTAAAAAAAAAAAAAGGCCAGGAAACATTTCAGGATTCTCAGTTACACTTTTTGTCCAATGTGGTGGAATATATTATCAATAATATTGTATAGTTCTATATAAATTTATTTTAATTAAAAATAATAATAATTACACTTTTTTTTAACATTTCATTAAATTAAATAACATTTTTTTTAATAGAATAAAGAAGAAAATAGACCAGGAAACATTTCAGGACTCAGGGATTTGTGATGACGTTTGCATGCGCTTTAGTTTTGTAAAACATTTTATGCATTAAAACGTGCTCTTTAGTACCTTAGTTCCTATTCTGTGCTTTTTCTGGAACAACACTAAACCTCTTGACGTGATATCATTTCTATGCAACGGTCTAGGATGATTCTTTTGGACAGCACTTTTTAGTTTTGATACAATAAGTGTTTCCCATAAATTTGTATTTTCAGCAGATCTCTCGCTCTCCTTCACTGGCTTTTTTTTTTGTTTTTGTCGACGTGGTTGATACCCATTACAGTTATGAATAGTCACTGTGTCTGGATGGTCCCTGGAGCTCTGGCTATATTCTGCTCTAACAAGCATTTCTGTGGTGGAGCATCAGCACCGGAGCTGCCGCTCTTGCAGCTGTTTCAGCTGTTAGGCTGGAGAATCCCTTACAAAAGCACACATGCCTACAGCTCTCCCTGGACTCTGCTCACATGCTGCTTCATTTCATCTGGAATGTGGCTTACAATAAATGACAGAATCTTACCGGATGTCCAGATGTCCCTCTGCATGGGGAATGGATGTTATCTGTGCCAACAGAGAGAAAAAGAACAAAAGTAAAAAATAAAAAATATATAATTTGCAATAATATTCTACAGTTTATACTTAATATAATATAATGTTTGTTTTTAATTTAATTATTAAATTAAATTAAATATTTTTCAATTTACATTTTAAATTTAAAAAATACACATTATACTAAATAAAAAATTCAGAATAAAGTAAAAAATTAAAAAGTCAGTTACACATTGAAGAAAAAATATGCATCGCAGACATTTAATTTGAATGAGATTACATGTCTTCTGAATAAAGACAAGAAAAAAAACATCCACAGACGACTGTAAATAATGGCTGCAGTCTGTAGTTTTGAATGTTATATACTCGTAATAACCAATATCATCTTATCACCGGCTTTCCGACACCAGAATATGATCAAACACAGAATACGTAACACACAAAATGACTTCTCTTCCACTTTCTTGTCACAAACGCTTAAGATTTGACGTCTGTTTGATTTCATTAATACCAGCAGCCGAGTGCTCATGTGAATGAGCTCCTTTTACAGGAGAGATCCTGACTAATAAGGTAACTCCCATGAATCACTGGGAGCTAAATGAAACGGAGAATAAGCGCTTGATTGGGCTGAACAGTCTTAATGACCTGCTGGTGGGAATCCATGTATTGATCATATATATTGAATGCTCAGAGTCCAAAGGCTCAGTGCAGCAGCGTCTTCATTCAGATGTCATCCTCTCAAGCAGCACGTCCAGTGCAGCGCTGAATAAAAACACTTTGATCTGTATAACGCATCTTTTCTGATCTCTGTTCAAAGGAAAACGTGAGAAATGTCTGTCGGTTTGCCTGTTTATAATTACTGATATTTGTATGATGATTTTGGGTGTGTTTTCTGCGTGCAAATAAAGTACTGACCCTTTCCTTTATTGTGATTATGACACAGTAACCCCACCCTGCCACATTGGCCACTGACCGCCACCCACCTGCTGGCCTGCTATTGGCTCTCCACACTGATCCACGCCCAGCAGGACTCTACTGGCACAATGCAATAAACAGGGCACTGGAAGAGAGACAGTGAGAGAGAGAAAGAATGAAAGGAGCTTGAATGAAAGTAGTATTAAATTGCGTCATAATAGTACCTTTGATACATCATTGCAGCTACAATTTCATTTTGTAATTCAGACTATACATTTCCACTACTATTCCAGCAAATAAAAGCACTGAAATATAAATGTAAAATAATAATAATAAAATAAAAATAAAACAATAATAAAAACAGCAAGTGAAATAAGAAAAACGTAGCAAATAGCATACATTTCAGTTGTGGCACTATTATGTTGCAGAGGTTGATTTCAAAAGAAAGTAGAAAATAGTCCAGGAAACATTTCAGCATTCTCTCACTTTTTTTTAGGTAATATTTCAGTGTCATAGACAATATTCAGTTTTTTTTTAAATGCTCAAATGACTGTAAATAATGGCTACAGTCTGTACTTTTAAATGGTATGTGCTAGTAATAACCAATATATATATAAATATATATGTGACCTTGGACCACAAAACCAGTCATAAGGGTCCATTTTTTGAAATTGAGATTTATACACGATCTGAAAGCTGAATAAATAAGCTTGCATTGATGTATTGTTTGTTAGGATCTGACAATATTTGGTCGAGATGCAACTATTTGAAAATCTGGAATCTGAGGTTGCAAAAAAAATCAAAATATTGAGAAAATCGCCTTTAAAGTTGTCTAAATGAAGTTCTTAGCAATGCATATTACTAATCAAAAATTAAGTTTTAATATATTTACAGTAGGAAATTTACAAAATATCTTCATGGAACATGATCTTTACTTAATATCCTAATGATTTTTGGCATAAAAGAAAAATCAATAATTTTTACCCATACAATGTATTTTTGGCTATTGCTACAAATATACCCCAGTGACTTAAGACTGGTTTTATGATCCAGGGTCGCATATGTTAAAAAATAATGAATAAAGAAAGACATATTCTGTATTATCCTTCTTGTGTCTATTAGCGTGTTTACTACCTCTCCCTGGAGTTCTACATGGGCCGTACCTTGCAGAACACTATGGTGAACCTGGCACTGGAGAACGCTTGTGATGAAGCCATGTATCAGGTAAGACTACACAATGAAGCCAGTGTAATGCTTTAGGTGATTGTTTGAAACCATTGATTCATTACATACATTGTGCTTCAGCTGGGTCTGGATATGGAGGAGCTGCAGGAGATGGAGGAAGATGCTGGACTGGGAAATGGAGGCCTTGGTCGTCTTGCTGGTTAGTAATCTGACTTCAGGTTTGAAAGAGGAACCATCATCTTCAGTATGGATTTTTCGAAAGTCTGGAAAATATTGGAACAGCCCGTTCTTGAAAATTTCAAAGCTATAGAACTTTTCAAAGGCATGATAAATCTGTTTCTGAAAAGATGCACTCACCCTTGGTCTCTCTCTGTTTTTGTTTGTTAGCTTGCTTCCTGGACTCTATGGCTTCTCTTGGCCTGGCTGCCTACGGTTATGGCATCCGCTATGAGTTTGGTATCTTCAACCAGAAAATCTCCAGTGGCTGGCAGGTAGTTTAAGTTACCTTTAATAGTCTGACTTGATAAAAAACAAAACAAAAAAAAAAACTATTAATTTAAAGGGATAGTTCACCCAAAAATTTAAATTCTGTCATTACTCACCCTCATGTCGTTCCAAACCCGTAAGACCTTCGTTCATCTTCGGAACACAAATTAAGATATTTTTGATTAAATCCAAGAGCTTTCTGACCCTCCATGGACAGCAACGCAACTGACACGTTCAAGGCCCAGAAAGGTAGTAAGGAAATTATTAAAATAGTCCGTGTGACATCAGTGGTTCAACTGTAAAGTTACGAAGCTACGAGAATACTTTTTTGCGCAAAGAAAACAAAAATAACGACTTTAT
>NW_015627238.1:595523-599243 GCF_001515625.1 Sinocyclocheilus rhinocerous
TATTAAGAGATTTTTCTCTAGAGCCGAGAGCTTTCTGACCCTCCATGGACAGCAACGCAACTGACACGTTCAAGGCCCAGAAAGGTAGTAAGGAAATTATTAAAATAGTCCGTGTGACATCAGTGGTTCAACCGTAATTCTATGAAGCTACGAGAATACTTTGTGCGCAAAGAAAACAAAATAAAGATTTTATTCAACAATTTCTTCTCAGTTCAGGAGAGTGCCATGCATGTGTGTGGTGCTACTGACGCAGGAGCCGGCGTTTTGATGTAGAACCCGGATGCGCTGTGCCTTGTTTTCAAGCAGAGGAATGCACACGCATGCTTCGTAGTACTGTCGTGAACGCGCATCGAGGTCTGACACGGAAGAGAAGAAATTGTTGAATAAAGTCATTATTTTTGTTTTCTTTGCACACAAAGTATTATCGTAGCTTCATAACATTACGGTTGAACCACTGATGTCACATGGACTATTTTAACAATGTCCTTTGACTATTATGTCCTTACTACCTTTTGGGGCCTTGAACGTGTCAGTTGCATTGCTGTCTATGCAGGGTCAGAAAGCTCTCGGATTTCATCAAAAATATCTTAATTTGTGTTCCGAAGATGAACGAAGGTCTTACGGGTTTGGAACGACATGAGGTGAGTCATTAATATCAGAATTTTGATTTTAGCAACCACCCAGACCACTTTATTCACCACGCCACACAGCGTATTACAACTTTATGCAGAAATATTACTTAAAATTACTCCGCACACATTTTGAATTTCTGATAATATTGATGATTGACAGGTGGAAGAGGCAGATGACTGGCTCCGCTATGGTAACCCATGGGAGAAAGCACGTCCAGAATATATGCGCCCTGTGCACTTTTATGGTAGGACAGAGCATCACCCAGATGGAGTGAAATGGGTGGATACTCAGGTATAGCATCATCCCAGTTCATAAAGCTGTATGTTTGTGTGTGTTAAATACTATATTCATAAACCTATTTATTTATTCTTTTTCTACAGGTTGTCTTAGCTTTGCCTTATGACACCCCTGTACCCGGATACAGAAACAACATTGTAAACACCATGAGGCTGTGGTCTGCCAAGGCCCCTTGCGAGTTCAACCTGAAAGACTGTGAGTACCAGCAAGAATTACTGTACAGTTACCGTACCGGACATATTGTCCGGTAGATTTTTGTGGCTGAAATCCAGTCATTCTAAAAGGAATTTATGGAAGCTTGTTTCTGCCACTGAATAAAAAAAAAGGTAATTGTGGCTTTTGTTGTGTGTTATAATTGTGTGATATAAACTTGCAATAGTGAGAAATAAAGTCAGAATTACGGGATATAGACTCACAATTCTGACTTCTTTTCGCAATTGGGGGGAAAAAAAATACTTTTCTTAAAATTGCGAGTTTATATCTCAGAATTCTGACTTTATAACTCACAATTGTCACAAATGTCAGTAAGTCAGAATTACAAGATGTAAACTCTAAAATGTTTTGTAATATGCAATTGTGAATTTATATCACTTTATACCTCACAATTGCAAGTTTATATCATGCAATTCTGAGAAAAAAGTCAGAATTGTGAGATAAAAAGTGGCATTTATCTTTTTTATTTTTTATTCAGTGGTGGAAACAAGCTACCATAAGAATCCGGGTGTGAGGGCACCTTTTTGCCTGCAAAATTTAGCAATGTGACTGCACCTTGACCAGCTTAAACATTCAAGATGGTATCTGACTCGCATGTTCTCCTCCCTTCCGCAGTTAATGTCGGTGGCTACATTCAGGCCGTGCTGGACAGGAACCTGGCAGAGAACATCTCTCGTGTGCTCTACCCCAATGACAACGTCAGTAAACACACAACTGATCCTCAATTTAAATGAATAGTTCATCCGTAAATGGATATTTGGTGAATATTTACTTAACATTATGTCATCCCACATGAAAAAATACTATAGCAATTTATAGTAAATACTATAATGTTTTTGAACCATACTATAATAAAGCACTTGAATTAATTTGTTGTGGTAATTCTATAGTTGCTGTGGTAATATAACAACTATATTATATAAACAAATTACTTTACCCAACTACAACTACGAAAACTTAGGCTTTCAAGCTGTAAAAAAGGACACATCAAAAAACATAGCATTCAAAAAATCTCTCGGTCAACTACTCCTTTAAGGACAGCCATAGTTTCATCACATGGTTTTTACATACCTGCCTGAAGCTTTCGGTCCCTGTCGTCTTGTAGTTTTTTGAGGGTAAGGAGCTCAGATTGAAGCAGGAGTACTTTGTAGTGGCTGCGACTCTCCAAGACATCATCCGCCGCTTCAAGGCCTCCAAGTTCGGCTCCAGGGATATCGTGCGCACAGACTTCAGCACTCTGCCTGACAAGGTTGGCATATCTAAATATCTTCTAAAGTCTCACTGAAAGATGTTTGTCTTGAAGTTGAAGGATGTAGGTGTCACAGCTCTGCTCTTTGACATTACTCTCTTTTTGTTTGGCTGCTTTCAGGTGGCCATTCAGCTGAACGACACTCACCCTGCATTAGCTATCCCGGAGCTGATGAGAGTGCTGGTTGACGAAGAGAAACTACCATGGGACAAGGTCCGACTGTAAACATTATATAATTGAATCATTCCTTTATTTAGTTATATATAGCACTGAATGACTCGTAACACTAGAGGGCGACAGAGTACAAAGAAGCTCAGTCTCAAAAATCATTCTGAACATCATTACATTCACAGTTTTTTGTTTTGTTATGCTTTACATTATTTGTGTTAAAGTGTTAAAAATCTGAAGTTGCTCTTAAAGGAATAGTTCACCCCAAAATTACAATTTTCCCATCATTTACTCACCCTCATATCGTTCCAAACCTGTATACGTTTCTTTCTTGTTGAACACAAAAGTAGATATTTTGAAGAACAAAACAGTTGTTGGCCATCATTGACTTCCATAGTGGGGGAAAAATACTATGGAAGTCAATGGGGGCCATCAACTGCATTCTTCAAAATATCTTCTTTCATGTTCAACATAAAGAAATTCATACAGTTTTGGAACGACATGAGGGTAAGTAAATGAGGACAAAATTTTCATTTTGGGGTAAACTATTCCTTCAATACAAATGAAGTCTACTGGATAAGTTGTAAGGCAAACTGTGTTGATGTCCTCACTCTCTGCAGGCATGGGACATCTGTATCAAGACCTGCGCCTACACCAATCACACTGTGCTGCCTGAGGCTCTGGAACGCTGGCCTATCGACCTCTTCCAGACCCTGCTGCCACGGCACCTCGAGATCATCTACGAAATAAATCGCCGCCATGTGGAGGTCCGACTTCAACAGAGCACAAAACTAGAACTCATTTTTACACTGAAAATTGTGGTCAAGATTTGGCTGATTTGATGCAGGCAAAAGCATGTTTCTTTAATAGCCATCCAAAAGTATCTTATATATATATATATATACACACTACCGTTCAAAAGTTTGGGATCAGTAAGGTTTTTAATATTTTTTACCGAAGTTTCTTGTGCTCATCGAGGCTCAAAAAAACCCTATTATTTTGTGAAATATTATTGCAATTTAAAATAACACTTTCTATTTTAATATACTTTAAAATATAATTTATTCCTGTGATGCAATGCAGAATTTTCAGCATCATTACTCCAGTCTTCAGTGTCACATGATCCTTCAGAAATCATTCTAATATGCTGATTTATTATC
>NW_015627238.1:599253-599707 GCF_001515625.1 Sinocyclocheilus rhinocerous
AATGAATACTTTTATTCAGCAAGGATGTGTTAAATGGATAAAAAGTGATAGTAAAGACTCATAATGTTAGAAAAGATTTTAATTTTAAATAAATGCTGTTCTTTTTAACTTTTTATTCATTAAAGAATCCAGAAAAAAAAGCATCACAGTTTCCAAAAAATGTAAAAAACAAATAAAAAATGAAGCAGCACAACTGTTTCCAGCACTGATAATAAATCAGCATATTAGAATGATTTCTGAAGGATCATGTGACACTGAAGACTGGAGTAATGATGCTGAAAAATCAGCTTTGATCACAGAAATAAATTATATTTTACAATATATTACAATAGAAAATAGTCATTTGAAATTGTAATAATATTTCACAATATTACATTTTTCCTGGTATTTTTTTATCAAAAAAATAAGCATAAGAAACTCCTGTAAAAAACATTAAAAATCGTTCTGATCCCAA
>NW_015627238.1:600579-601154 GCF_001515625.1 Sinocyclocheilus rhinocerous
GATTTGATGCAGGCAAAAGCATGTTTCTTTAATAGCCATCCAAAAGTATCTTATATATATATATATATACACACTACCGTTCAAAAGTTTGGGATCAGTAAGGTTTTTAATATTTTTTACCGAAGTTTCTTGTGCTCATCGAGGCTCAAAAAAACCCTATTATTTTGTGAAATATTATTGCAATTTAAAATAACACTTTCTATTTTAATATACTTTAAAATATAATTTATTCCTGTGATGCAATGCAGAATTTTCAGCATCATTACTCCAGTCTTCAGTGTCACATGATCCTTCAGAAATCATTCTAATATGCTGATTTATTATCAGTGTTGGAAACCGTTGTGCTGCTTCATTTTTTTGGGAATCTGTGCTACTTTTTTTAGGATTCTTTTAGGAATTAAAAACAAAAAACAAAAAAAAACAGCATTTATTCAAAATGGAAATCTTGTATTACAATATACACTACCGTTCAAAAGTTTGGAGTCAGTAAATTTTTTTCTTTATTTTTTTGAAAGTAATAAATACTTTTATTCAGCAAGGATGTGTTAAATGGATAAAAAGTGATAGTAAAGACT
>NW_015627238.1:601346-604304 GCF_001515625.1 Sinocyclocheilus rhinocerous
AACGGCAATATATATATATATATATATATATATAAAACACAAACTACCATTCAAAGGTTTCAGGTCAGTACGATTAAAAAATAAATAAATTAATACTTTTATTCAACGAGGACGCATTTAATTTCTGAAAAGTGACAGTAAAGACTTTTACAATTTAAAAAAAAAAAAGGAATTTCAAATAAACACTGTTCTTTTGAACTTTCAATTAATGAAAGAATCCTGAAAAAAATGTATCACAGTTTACACAAAAATATTAAGCAGCACAGCATTTTAAAACTTTTTCTTGAGCACCAAATCAGAATATTAGAATGGTTTCTGAAAGATCATGTGACACTAAAGACTGGAGTAAAGGCAGTAGAATAGAAAAGTTATTTTAAATTGTAATAATATTTAACAATATTTTTTTCCCATTGAAAACAAAGGTTTACCAACCAAAAAGTTAGAACGGTAGCGGATAAATCATAATATCAATCCTAAAAGATGCCATAACTGCAAAAAGTTTTGTGAGTGTGTTGTATACAGAACCCATTCTGTTTGTTGTTGTAGCGCGTGTCCTCTCTTTACCCCGGTGATATGGACCGCTTGCGCCGCATGTCTCTCATTGAGGAGGGCGGACAGAAGAGAGTCAACATGGCTCATCTGTGCATCGTCGGCTCTCATGCAGTCAACGGTGTGGCACGAATCCACTCGGACATCCTCAAAGCTACCGTGTATGTATTCAAACACACCATGTTAGTCAGATATCTTTCCATGCATTCACATGGTACATGCCATTTCACACTTGATTCCTCAACAGACTGAAATTCAAGTCATCAGAATCAGATCATTATGTTAGTGAACTGAACCGGTGAACAAATTGTTCCGTTTACACAAAATGGACTGAACGATTTGTTGCCGAATTGCTCCTACTGACTCAATCACCCAGTCACAGTCATTCTCAGTGAATAATTGACTTCTACTGGTTTTGAATGACATGAGTAGGATGAGTAAATAATGATTACTATTCATGTACTAAATAGATTCAAAGACTTCTATGAGATGGACCCACACAAGTTCCAGAACAAAACCAATGGTATCACCCCTCGCCGTTGGTTGGTGATGTGCAACCCTGGTCTGGCTGAGGTCATTGCAGAGGTTGGTGCAGTCATTCATAACTTCATTTGTTGCTTGTTAACATAACTGTGACAGAATCCCAGACTGTCAGCAGAACTGTGTGTGCACTAATTGTAGTTTTATATAATGTACAATGTCATGGTGTGATAGCCTTATTCCTGCTCTGAATTCTTTGGCTTGCTCACATGTTAGAGAATCGGAGAGGACTTCATCCGCGACCTGGATCAACTGAAAAAGCTTCGTGATTTTGTCAATGATGAGGCTTTTATTCGAGATGTCGCCAAAGTTAAACAGGTTAGAAGAAAAGATATGCGGCACATATCAATGGCCCAGTAGGTTTGGAATTTAAAAAAGATTTAAGTTCTCGCCTCTTCTAGGAGAACAAGATGAAGTTCGCTGTGCACCTGGAAGAGCACTACAAAGTAAAGATCAACCCCAACTCAATGTTTGACATTCAGGTGAAGAGAATCCATGAGTATAAGAGGCAGCTGCTCAACTGTCTGCACATTATCACTTTCTACAACCGTGAGTGACTCCTGCACTTTCATTAATTTCTGTCCCTTCTCACTATCACTGTTAATCAAGGATGTTTTCTCTTAGGAGAATTTTTAATCATTTTTGGATTTCACTATCACTTTTAGCCAGGAGTGAGAAAACAAGCACGAAAAATAATGAAAATACCATAAAATATAATAATAACAATATTTGGCCCCCATCCCACTATTGCTATCAGTCAAGGGTATTTTCTCCCACGAGAATTTTTAAACATTTTTGGAAGAGAAAGTAAGCATTAATAAATAATTGATATTAAATACCATAAAATCAAATAACAATATTTCTCCCCTTCTCCTTATTCCTATTACCCAAACGTGTTTTTTTCAAAGGAGAATTTTTAAACTTTTTTGGAAAAGCAAATAAGAATAAATTAATGACTGATTTATTGATTTATAAAAAAGTTAAAATAAATGAACAAATAACCGTAACATAAAATAAAAAATATTTTGCAAAAATAAAATGTAACGCTGTCAAACACACACATCATCAGATAAAGCTGTAGAAGGTTTAGAGGGAGGTATTATGACATTTTTTGGGTGTTACTTCTACTTTGCAGGCATCAAGAAAGAGCCTAACAAGCAGTGGACCCCAAGAACAATTATGATTGGAGGAAAGGTGATCTTACCATGTCATATGATTTAAATGCAGTCAGATGTTTATTTAATTCCGTTGTTGAGTGTCTGATGATTATGTTCTGCTCAATTCTTACCAGGCTGCTCCAGGCTACCACACAGCTAAAATGATCATTCGTCTCATCACAGCTATTGGTGAGGTGGTCAACAATGACCCTGTAGTGGGCGACCGCCTCAAAGTCATTTTCCTGGAGAACTACAGAGTCACTCTTGCTGAAAAAGGTGCCAAATTACAACATATGCGAACCACATATGCAACTAATTTTAAATGTTTTTAAGTAATTTTATTTGTTTTATTTTTAATTGTATAATTTAAGTTTTGATCATTAGAGACAAGCTTTACTACCAGTGTTATTTTAGTATCATTGAGATACATTCATATTTTAGTTATATTAATATTTTGAATTATTATTTTTTTTATATGTGACCCTGGACCACAAAACCAGTCTTAAGTCGCTTGGGTATATTTGTAGCAATAGCCAAAAAAAACATTGTATGGGTCAAAATTATCAATTTTTCTTTTATGCCAAAAATCATTAGGATATTAAGTAAAGATCATGTTCCATGAAGATATTTTGTACATTTCCTGCCGTAAATATATCAAAACTTAATTTTTGATTAGCAATATGCATTGCTAAGAACTTCATTTGAACAACTT
>NW_015627238.1:604342-607258 GCF_001515625.1 Sinocyclocheilus rhinocerous
CCAAATATTGTCCTATCCTAACGAACCATACATCAATGGAAAGCTATTTATTCAGCTTTTAGATGATGTATAAATCTCAATTTCGAAAATATTGATCCTTATGACTGGTTTTGTGGTCCAGGGTCACATATTTGATATATTTATGTATATTTATATATTTTTCTGTTTTTATTTTATTTGAACTTAAGTTTAAGTTTTAGTATTTGGAAGTTTTTTTTAGAGCTGCACGATTCTTGATAAATTGAGAATCACTTTTTTTTGTTTTTTGTCTCAAATAGAGATCACGATTCTCCCACAATTCTGAACTAATCAAAATAATGTGACAAAATATTAATTGCTGCAGGGCAGGCTATTTAAAAGTGTTTAATTAATTTAAATGAATTGTTAAATATTTTAATATATATGTATTTAAAATATGTTTAATACACCAATTTTATTATTAAAGGGGTCATATGATGCTATTTTAAAGATCATTATTTTGTGTATTTGGTGTAACAGAATATGTTGACATGCTTTAATGTTCAAAAAACACATTATTTTTCAAATACTGTACATTATTGAAGGTCCTCTATGCCCCGCCTCTCTCAAACGCTTCGTTTTCTACAAAGCCCCCTCCTTTGACAAGCGCAAACCAATGATTCCTAATTGCATCTACTTCCGGAAGGCCAAATAAAGTGCTTTTGCTTTAGCACTGAAACACAGCGTCTCGCTGACATGGTTGCATCAACACGACTGCTGTTCATGAAACCACGCCTTCTTTCTTTGTGTGCACATTTGGGCTGCATTATGCTAATATTTCCACATAGTGACCTAGATATGTGGGGGCGTGTTAGAACGAGCCGTTTTAGGTAGGTGTGGCTGACTCTTAACTTTTATAAAGAATATCTCTTTGGATTTGAGACTTTAGTCTTAGCAACTTTACAGATCTTCTTTATGCACCAAGAGCTTGTAACACTCCAAAGAGAAAGGAAAACTTGAAATCGCATCATATGACCCCTTTAAAATGATGAAAAAGTGGTTTGTTTGAATGATTCAAAGGCTCATAATTACTTCACTTGTTTCATTACTGGATGTGGATGAATCAGCGTTTTTGAACGAATCTCTTGAATGAATGATTCAATGACAAATACATTTTTAAACAGTCAAATGCAATCGACACAAACGTTATTTAAAGAGCCAGTTACTTTCAAAAGATGACTTGCTCTATTTTGTTCGCTACCACAGACATCAATGTTTATATCCAAACTATAAACTTTCATCCCAGTATTTCTGTGATAACATGAATGACTAAGACAGAAATAATACTGTGTAGTTGAAAAGACTGTTTGTGTAGCTGTTTCTTATCTAAACATGTAATTGTCTGCTCTCTGTGTCAGCGGCAGCACGAACGCAAATTTAAATGTTCCGGTATGACTTTTTCAAAGGTTTAATAGACACGGCGAATCGTTGTCATTTAGAAATTAGACTGCATGGGTGTCTGAATCGAGCAGCTTTAGGTTAAGTTTTAGTTATTTTTCTGTCAAGTTAACCTAAATGAAAATGAGAAATGTTGACTTGAGACTAGCTAAAATATAAAACTTATTTTATTTTCATTTCAGTTAAAGTTTATTTTATTACAAGTAACGAAATGTATTTTTTAGGTACAGCATTAACTTAATAGCCCTGTCTACTACAGACACAATCTCCAACTGATATTAAATGTAATTAATACAAATTTAAATAACATGCTGTTTAAATCATGCTGCCAGGTAGCATTGTAGCCTCTGTGGTTAATGCATAATAATTGGCTAATTAATATTCATTAGCCCAATTTTCTCTGAATAGTGACATCACTACCATCCATGTTCAGTTTCCTGCTTTAAAACTTTAAAATCACTTTAAATTATTCCACTGATACTGCCTTATTTTCACCTAAAAGTGTAAGTCATGTGATGATAAAGATTATTTGTTTTTAACATTTTTTTCTTTCTATCAGCGATCCCTGCGGCTGACCTGTCCGAGCAGATCTCCACAGCCGGCACTGAAGCTTCTGGAACAGGCAACATGAAGTTCATGCTGAACGGAGCTCTGACCATCGGCACCATGGATGGAGCCAATGTGGAGATGGCAGAGGAAGCAGGAGAAGACAACTTCTTCATCTTTGGCATGAGAGTGGAGGACGTAGACACTATGGATGCTAAAGGGTTGGGAAAAATACTAATTAAATACAATTTTTTTTAATGTACTTTTCTTAATTATTGTACTTTTGGTAGAATTTAGAGAAATAATAAACACTCACACAATGTATGTACAGTATATGACATGACCTCCTTCCATCTGGCAGATACAACGCATCCGAGTACTACAATCATATGCCAGAGCTGAAGCAGGCCATTGACCAGATCGCAGGAGGCTTCTTCAGCCCAAAACAGCCAGACCTCTTCAAGGATATTGTCAACATGCTGATGCACCACGATAGGTAGAGAAACAAGAACAAGAAACCCATTGCCAGTCAGCACTGATAGCTTTGTGGGCAGCGTGCCGACATACAGCACCATTGCGTTATGGGCGTCCCAAGTTCGAATCCCGACTCAAGGACCTTTCCTGATCCCGCCCCTTATCTCTCTCCCACTTCGCTTTCTGTCAGTTCTGATCTGTCCTATCTAGACTTGTGCCGGTATTCGGTAATGCGATATATCACGGTAATGAATATGCACGATATTGTTATCGTGTGCACTTCTTACAAATTATTCAGAATTTTTAATGCATTTTAAGAATACTTTTCCCATAAACTGGTCAAAATGCACAACACGGCGCTGTATGCTGCGTGAAAGATGCATGCGCACTCTGATGTAAATAAGCGAGGACTAGAAGCACATGGCGGAACATGTTAGAGACGCTCTGGATGAAAGCGCACTTTCACTCTCTGACAGCAGA
>NW_015627239.1:0-3606 GCF_001515625.1 Sinocyclocheilus rhinocerous
AGAGAAAGGAAAAATTTTAAATCGCATCATATGACCCCTTTAAATGTTTTTAATAAATTCTGTTCTGCTCACCAAGGCTGAATTTAAGTGCTCAAAAATACAGTAATATTGTGAAATATTATTTCAATTTAAAATGACTGTTTTCTATGTGAATATCTGTTAAACTGTAATTTATTCCTGTGATCAAAGCTGAATTTTCAGCATCATTACTCCAGTCTTCAGTGTCACATGATCCTTCAGAAATCATTCTAATATGTAGATTTGCTGCTTAATTAAAATTGGCGCTCAGTCATTAATAATGGTTCTTATTATTAACAATGCTAAAAAAGTTTTTTGCTGCTTAATATTTTGTGGAAACATTTTTTTCAGGATTCTTTGATGAATAGAAAGTTCAAAAGAACAGCATTTTTTTTATAGAAATCTTTCATAACATTATAAATGTCTTTACTGGCACTTTTGATAAATGTAATGCATATTTGCGGAATAAAAGCATTAATTTCTATTAAAACAAAACATTTAAATGGTAGTATATCATGGTTTCTGCATAAATATTCAGCAACACAACTGTTTTCAACATTGATAATAATCAGAAATGTTTCTTGAGCAGCAAGTCAGCATATTAGAATGATTTCTGAAGGAAATTCAGCTTTGATCGCAGCAATTAATTACATTTTATTATTATTCACATTGAAAACATCTATTTTAAACTGTAAAAATGTTTTCACAATATTACCGTTTTTACTGTATTTTTTGAGTTGTAAAAAATTTTAATGTTTCCATACTTTTAACAAGTACTGTATATGGTTTCATTGCATGGAAAAACACAGCGTGACCATGGAGGAAAGCAAGTCATACAGGTTCGAAACAACAAGAATCTTCATTTTTGGGTGAAGTATAGACAAATAAACCTGCAGCTGAATATCTCATACCAAGGCGACTCTTATCTTTCCTGTCACAGCTGTCCGATGATTAACTCACCATGCACTGATGCGCTTCGATATCGTTAAAATGGGGAAGTGTTTGCCCTTCCATGATCAGACTCACTCTGCATGATCTGTCATTTTATTGAGCTTGTTTGCGTGTGGTGAAATGTCTGATGTGGGTTGTGAAATGTGGTACAAGTCTGAAGGTGAAGGTGAATTAAAACTTCAATTATTACTTATAACTAGGGATGTCAACGATTAATCAATGATCGATTAATTGTCGATAAGAGATGCAATCGATTAAAGCTATCGATGGTCGATTAAGCCGTTTAATTTTGGGCTGCATGCGGCTCATGCGCAAAACACGTGCGAGCGGCTGTGAGTGACGGTGACGGTATATAAATGCATCATCATTCACTCATAATTACAAATTAAGCTTTTAATGTGATTTAAACTTTAAAAGTACATTAAAATAGAAACAACACAAAGTTCTTCAACATGGAATGCAATAGAAATGTAGTAACAGTCATTTCCCCAGATAATTGTTTCATATTTGAAACAATTAGGTGAAGGTTGCTGTTTGCGTGTGGTGAAATGTCTGATGTGGGTTGTGAAATGTGGTACAAGTCTGAAGGCGAAGGTGAATTAAAACTTCAATTATTACTTATAACTAGGGATGTCAACGATTAATCGATGATCGATTAATTGTCGATACAATGCTCCAGTTTCAATATAAATCAGGCTTTACCCAACATTACACTGACCCAGCGCTGGGTAGGTGTGTGAGGGGTTCATCATTTGTATTGACAGTAAAAATTACCCAGCAGCTGAGTTTCAGAAAATCTACCTAGCACCCTGGTAAAAAAAATATATAAAAAAAATCACCCAACAGGCTGAACCCAGCATTTGGGTTAAAAAAACATAACCCAGCATTTTTTTTTAAGTGTATATATATATATATATATATATATATATATATAAAACTAATAAAAATGACAAAAGCTCAAAAATAAAAATAAAATGAAAACTGCAAATATAAAAAAATATTAAACAAATAAAAAAAAAAAACATTGCAAATGTTGCATTGGCAGCTAACTGAAATAATTAATAAAAAAGTTCTAAAGTACTAAAATTATAAAACTGAAATAAAATTAACTGACAAAAATGACAAAAGCGTAAAACAAAAGTGCTAAAACTGAAAATTTTAAAATAAAAGCTCATTTAAAAAATATTAATAATTACTATTATAGTATATAAATAATTCTAAAATAACTGATGTTTACGTGGACCGAAATCAATCCATTTGAATTATATTGGCAAAGTATAACCAGATGCTCATCCAATGAGTATTCAAAGGATGATTTATACAATTTTACGGCTCAAATAACACAATTTTGTAGGGGGATGAGTCTGGGTCTGGTTATAGCTGGATAAAGATAACTAGTCTTACAACTCCCTGACATTGCCGCTCTAATGAAACACATCTAGAAATAACAATAAATCAAGCATACATCATAAATTCCAAAACTCATTCTAAAGATCTCACTTAAAATAAAGATTTCGCTCCAGACATTACGGTTCTTAAATTCAGCTATAGTCGTCAGCATGATGCACACAAAAAGCACTTAATATTATAATACTATTACTACACCAGATAAACATTTCATTTCACTCTTCCACACCGCATAATTAAACTGACAAGATAAACGTCATAATGCATTTTTATATAATTAAAACTCACATGCACACACACACTCATGCTTATCAGATATTAAATCAATAAATCACAAGCAGATTTTGCTGTTGGCAGGGCTTTTCTCACCGTAAGGAGGCGGCACTGGTCTCTGCGGTCCGGGTTTTTTGGGAGGAGGCAGCGGGTACGTCGGCTTTCGGCTCTGAGGCTCTGAGCTCGAGCTCTGAGAACAAAAACAAATCGCAACACTGCATCTACACAAGCTACTGATCAATAATCACACAAAAACCCAACTGCTTACTGCATATTGCAACGTATATACTGCCTATATTTTTTTAGTATGTAATAAAAAAACACAGTATGCAGTAATGGACCCTTTTGACATTTTCAGTTGTCATAGTTGGGTAAATTTATATCAGGGTTTCTGAAGATTTTACGAAGATAAATTTAAGAAAATTAAGGAACACAATTTGTTTTATAAGCCACACCTCAAAGCTTGGAACGTCAACCAAACTCCATTACTTTTTAATTAATTTTGCAAAAAAAATAGCTTAAGGTTTGAATAGCTCTGATCACAACCACTAGAATACGGAAATAACTTTTAATGCACCTTCTGTTCACACTGTTAAAAAAGTGCTGTTCTTCATCAGTATTTTTTGTCTTTATTTCGAGTGCAAATGTCTTAAGATCCTGAAATCAAGATACATTTGTGACCCTGGACCACAAAACCAGTCATAAGGGTCACATTTTTTTAATTGAGATTTATACATCATCTGAAAGCTGAATAAATAAGCTTTCCATTGATGTATGGTTTGTTAGGATAGGACAATATTTGGTCGAGATACAACTATTTGAAAATCTGGAATCTGAGGGTGCAAAAAAATCTAAATATTGAGAAAATCACCTTTAAAGTTGTCCAAATGAAGTTCTTAGCAAAACATATTACTAATCAAAAATTAAGTTTTAATATATTTACGGTAGGAAATTTAC
>NW_015627239.1:4937-20509 GCF_001515625.1 Sinocyclocheilus rhinocerous
TCGAAATTGAGATTTATGCATCATCTGAAAGCTGAATAAATAAGTTTTCCATTGATGTATGGTTTGTTAGGATAGGACAATATTTGGTCGAGATACAACTATTTGAAAATCTGGAATCTGAGGGTGCAAAAAAATCTAAATATTGAGAAAATCACCTTTAAAGTTGTCCAAATGAAGTTCTTAGCAATGCATATTACTAATCAAAAATTAAGTTTTGATATACTTTCTGCCAATGAGTTTCTGCTCTGATTTAGTTTGTGGAAGAGCGAATTAAGACTTTTTAAGGAGGAGAACTGGCCCCCCGACTGAGCCTGGTTTCTCCCAAGGTTTTTTCTCCATTCTGTCACCGATGGAGTTTTGGTTCCTTGCCGCTGTCGCCTCTGGCTTGCTTAGTTGGGGACACTTCATTTCCAGCGATATTGTTGACTTGATTGCAAATGATTGCAAAGATACTATTTAAACTGAACTGAGCTGAATGAAGACATCACTGAATTCAATGATGAACTGTCTTTAACTGGAAAATTAGTGTTTACTATTGTCATTTTGCATTATTGACACACTATTTTCCTAATTAATGCTGTTCAGTTGCTTTGACACAATCTGTATTGTTAAAAGCGCTATATAAATAAAGGTGACTTGACTTGACTTGACTTTTAAGACCCGCAGAAACCCTGTTATATTGTGATGAATGGAAACTACAATAAATATAATCAATACTAAGAACACTTCAACCTGAATTATGTTAGATGACCGTGTGAACATTGCATGTTTAATTGCATGTTTTATGTTTTACATTGAATGTTTATTTCGGTCAGAGGCCTCTATATCAGTTTATTTTGCATATTTAAGGTAGTTTTGTGTAAAAAATTGTTTACTATTAACTCTTTTAATACATTTTAATGCATACATTTTTTTATTCTTTGCTTTTATTGTTACTTTTGTTTTTTATACCTCTGTTGTGATCGTTTTATGATTATTTTAAATACTTTTTATGTAATGCGCTTTGAATGATCGTTGTGCATGAAATGTCCTATATAAATAAACATGCTTGCTTGCTAAAAATGTCTTAAAAATCATTTCATATTTCATTCCTTGCTTGAGATGGAAGGTGAGGTCGGGTTCATTGCATTGTGGGATACGGTAATCCATGCAGTGTGCTCTGGTTGTATCACTTACATTTGACAAATGTAGCAGATCATTCAGATATTCCATGAATACAAACAAGTTCACATACTGTTTAGAGTGTGCATGATGCATACTACAAAACAGGACAAGCAGTATGCTATTTACTGAGTAATTTCCCAAATGCGCGTTAGCTTAGTGTAACCGAGCTGAGCTTACATTGATCTGGATGAACTACTGTAGATTCCTCTTTTGAACATACCTTTGACAATTGAGAGAAATCAGCGAAACCACCTTTCCCTCCAAAAGAGTCGCTACCGAATGGGTCTGACGCAGCAAACGGGTCTGTTTATGAAAGAGAGAACGCACAAGCAAATGATTTGATGGAAATAACACGGCCGCTGCGTTTCAACCACTGCTCAGTTATGTGAGGCACAAACACAGGTGCTATTTTAAGAGAGCGGCTTGTATGTGGCCAGTGTTTCTCATTTTCCATGACTTTCAGCTTCTGAAAAGCACACGTTTTGTTTTCCATCTGCAGCTTTTTTTGTTTTCCATCTTCGACGTATGTTTCTGATTAACTAATGACGACATTATGAAAGAGTCATACAGTTGAGCCATTCCTACTTAATACGCAGTACATTTTTATGCCCTCATCTTAATTAATATAATAAATTAAATTGTTTTTGTATAACTGGGATATTATTATATATTTTATTATATATAATCAGTTTTTATTTTATATTTTCATTTAATTTTAGCAAAATTTTTTGTAATTTTGTGGTTTTGTCATTTTTATGTGTTAAATATTTTATTTTATTTCAGTTAACATTTATTTTAAGTAACAAAATGGATTTAATTTTAGTTTAATTTTTTGTTAGTTTTAGTTAACTAACTCCGGGTGCAACTTCTATAAATGAAGAATCTTTATCAAAAAATGTATTAAATATTACAGATATTTCATCATTTTTTTGTTTGAACTTTTACAAATGTTTCAAACTTAACATGCTTTCTTGTAAATATTGTTCCTTTTCTCTCTTTATTTCCAGCCTGTTCATCCTGTAAATAATCAATTTATACTAATAAATCGAATAATATTCACTACCAAATATTTCAAATGTTTGGGGTCATTATTTTTTTTAATGGTTTTGAAAGAAGACTCTTATGCTCATCAAGGCTGCATTTATTAATACAGTAAAATCTGTAATATTGTGAAAAAAATATTACAATTTAAAATAATTCTTTTCTATGTGAATATATTGTAAAATGTCATTTATTTCTGTGATGCGCAGCTGAATTTTCAGCATCATTACTCCAGTCTTCAGTGTCACATGATCTTCAGAAATCATTCTAATATGCTGATTTGCTGCTCAAGAAACATTTCTGATTATTATAAATGTTGAAAACAGTTGTGCCGCTTCATAATTTTGTGGAAACTGTGATGCATGTTAATTTTGAGGATTCTTTGATGAATAGAACGCATTTATTTGAACATTACAGTAACATTATTAATGTTTTTACTGTCACTTTTGATCAATTTAATGCATCCTTGTTTCTGAAACTTATTACATCCACAGAAACGCTTCATAAAATTACAATTACATACAAAAGTTAGAGTGCAAAAGGTTCACAAGAATAACCCAATTATGAACACAGATGAAGTTATGGAGGATGAAAAAAGACAAGCTATTGTAAGTCCATGTGTGTGCTGTGAGAAAGCTGAGCTAGTAAAACGTGTGTGAGTTTCCTGCATGTATCTGTAAGTGTGAGACCACTAACAGCTCCAAACACACTCTCTAGTGTTCTCGTAAAAAGAGTTGTTTCAGGAGCATGTCAGTCTGCGTGTTTCCCATAAATTAACCCCGCTTCCTCTGCCGGGACGAGCAGAAAGAGCTTACCTGTTCAGCGTGAGCAGAGCAGAAACAGAGAGAGAGAGAAGACAGCTGTGTGGATTCCTGACGCTTTTCTGTTACGCTTAGCCACAAAGCATTCCCTGTTCTGACGGGACTATTTTCGGAAGGCCTGAAGCTAAACGTGTATGTAAAAGCACTATTAATAGAATCATGCAACAGGAAATGCAAAAAAAAAAAAAAAAACGCTGACTGCTACATTTAAAAAAATAAAATTTCTGGCATAGAGCAAAAAAATAATAAAAAAAATAATAAAGAAAGATAACTAATTAATCACACATTTTTCTGAAATTAAAATGTGTGATACTCTCGTGATCACACACGTTGTGGTTCTCACATGAATGGCGGTGGAGACTGACTTGGAAAAGAAGAAATCGTTGAATAAAGTCGTTATCTTTGTTTTCTTTGCACACAAAAAGTATTCTCATAGCCTCATAGGTCTTACGAGTTTGGAACGACATGAGGGTGAGTAATTAAGGACAGAATTTTTATTTTTGGGTGAACTATCCCTTTAACCATTGACTATAGCCATTTAACATTACAGTATAATTGAGAGCTATCAATTAAAAAAAAAATTAGACTTTAAAAAACAATAACTTCTAATTGAAGTCAACAAAGCAATCTTCATATAAACCCATTATAATAAATGTCATATTTACCTGTGCCCTTCAGCAAGTAGGAAATCTACAGAAATTGAATAAAGTTATCAAACACTAAATTCTAAATTAAATATAGATGAATCCTTAAAGCTACAAAAGTTATTGATTTGCTCTTTTTTCTTTGTTCTTTGATGAACAGACATCACAGCAGCTGTTTTTAGGTTATTTTGGCTGCTTTAAGAGCTGCCGCTGCTGAACATGACACAGATCTGACACGCATCATAGTTTCTCACAACTCTTGACCTTTTCTGACTGACTTAAAGTCTCTATTAATGAGCTGAGGAGTTGAATGGGGTGTGTTAGATGAGGGAGACAGTGCTGCTGCTCCAGGACAGATTTGAAAACATGTTCTTAAATCGGACTCATATATAACAAATACTTACGATTACACAGTTTTAAGGCAGCTTTAATCGCCTTTTCGGCAACTTCATGACTTAAAGGGGTCCTATTATGCTTTTTCACTTTTTCAACTTTAGTTAGTCTGTAATGTTGCTGTTTGAGCATAAAAAAGATCTGCGAAGTTACAAAGCTCAAAGTACAAATCAAAAGGAGATATTTTATAAACTACAACGAACGACTCGTTTGGACTACAACGCATATTTTCCGGGATTTGTGATATCACAAATATCGACGAATGGGACGAGACCTGGTTGAGCTGCACTAAAGAAGGCAACGAGTGTTATCACTATGTCGGAGACACGCTAGCTTTCCCAAGGCAGACGAACTTAGAGTGGTTACAATCATCCGGGTTTAAATCGCGCTCAAATTGATTTGATATTGACGCAATATTTACACTGAAGCTCGCAGACGGCTATGGTAAGGGGCATGACATTTCCAGACCAGGCGCCGAGTGCTGCCAATCACAACACAATTCGTATTTCAGAAGGCGGGCCTTCATTTGATACAGGAACTATTCGAGCCGTTCATGCCAGACTGGGGAGAGAGGTGTTGTAATAATGTAAAATACGTGAATCAATGTTTTTCGAACTACCTAGTATGAGAGCCTGTTCTAGTACACCCCCAAAACAAAATCAAGACTTTGTAAAAGAGCATAATAGGACCCCTTTAACTGACGACATAACTACAACATTGAATGCTCTTAATTTCATTTGCGCTTTAATATGGAATTATATACAGCACGCTGCCGCATTTGTGAGTGCAATTGAAGAGCATGTGCTATGAGCACAGTATAATGGAATAAAAATTTCCGTCACATGCGTTAACGTGCTAATTTTGACAACACTAATATAAATATATTTTTGAAATTATAAAATATTTCGTTTCAATCTTCATATACCAAAATATATTTCAAAATGTGTATTAGTATGTTACATTAATGATTCCAATTGATTTATATGATTTAATAATGATTATTATTATTGATTTATTTTAAAAATGTGTCATATGTTCACAGGTGTTATAAACAACAAATAACGCTTTTCTTCAAATGTGAAACGTGAATGTATTTTCTTGGACTGAAATATAAATGGAGGGCAAAATAAATTTTAAAATGCTTTTAAACATATTTTAAAAAATATACTAAAATATATTTCAAAATATATTTACATAAATAGAAAATATATATGTAAATAAAAAATATTTTAGTAAATAAAAAAATTGTAGAATATACTGGTAGAAAATTTATTTTATATATATATATATATATATATATAAATTTACATATATATTTACGTATAATTATATATATATATAATTTACATAAATATATTTTGAAACATTTTAGCAAATATATATTTTGGCTATTTTTTGTACATTTTGAAATATATTTAAAAATATATTTGAAAATAAATGTAAGAGCTTTAACTGCCAATAAAAATACAGTGTCCAATCAAAAAGTGACTTTGTGTTATAGAAGACTTATAGGCCTCAGTTAAAAGTTGCATCGTGACACTGAATGATTATAATTACTCTATTGTCTTCATTAACTTCACTACTAATGTGTTTGTGTGAACGCTGGTTCTTACGACTCTATCTTTGATCTACTCTCTGAATCATGCATCACTCTGGTACTAAGAAGACCAGCTAGCTTCCTCTAACAGACGAAGAGACGAAAAGATAAGGAGATGATGAACAACAAACAAAGAGACGTGGCGCAACATCACTTACAATATTTTATCTCTAAAACAGATACATTTTTGATGTGTCAAATGATTACACACAACTGGTCAAAAGTTTAATATTCTTAATGTTTTTGAAGTCTCTTCTGCTCACCAAGGCTGCATTTATTTGATCAAAAAGACAGTAGAAACAGTAATATTGTGAAAAAATATTACAATTTAAAATAACTGTTTTCTATGTGAATATAATGTAAAATGTAATTTATTTCTGTGATCAAAGCTGAATTTTCAGCATCATTACTCCAGTCTTCAGTGTCACATGATCCTTCAGAAATCATTCTAATATGCTGATTTGCTGCTCAAGAAACATTTCTGATTATTATCAATGTCGAAAACAGTTGTGCTGTTTTCAGAGATAAATAATCCGAAAGTTTGTGGTCAGTAAGATTGGAAAAAAAAAGAAAAGAAAGTAACAATCTATTCTGCAATGATGTATTAAATTGATCAAAAGTGACAGTAGAGACATTTATAATGTTACAAAAGATTCTATTTGAATACTAGCCTAGTTTAATGAGTGAAATATATTACTATTCTGACTTCCTGAACACTGTGAACTGTTTGATGAACAATAATAAAGACGGGGACTAGACTTGTGCCGGTATTCGGTAATGCGATATATCACGGTAATGAATATGCACGATATTGTTATCGTGGGCACTTCTAAATACCGTGAATAATTATATATTACAAATTATTCAGAATTTTGAATGCATTTTAAGAATACTTTTCCCATAAACTGGTCAAAATGCACAACACCGCTGTATGCTGCGTGAAGGATGCGTGCGCACTCTGATGTAAACAAGCGGTGGACGTGAAGCACATGACGGAACATGTGAGAAACGCTCTGGATGAAAGCGCACTTTCACTCTCTTTGATACCGGCATATCCCTAATGGGGACTGAACATACGGCCGGTTAGTGGATCAGAAGCAACCGAATGAACACTGTACCTGAGTCTTTAGGTTTGGGACTCATCGATGTCTGGCTGATTTTTCTGCTGAAGGGACTGGCCTGAGAGAGAAAGAGAGAGAGAGGGGAATGACAGAGCACTAACCGTACATTATGACACGTTTCTCACCACATTACCCAAAATATCAGCTCACATGCTGCCACGCGCAAGCTCTCCAGAGGAAGAATTTACTTGAGTTTGATTTAATGTTTCAAATGCAAAAAAGCCCCGAAACCAAACTGTGATCTGAAAGTGGACATTTACATCTAAACAGTTTTTTTCCACAGAGACAGACTTTTTATTAAAACTAACAATTTCAACATTTTTTTTTGTTATATGAAACATTTTTTAAGCATGCTTTCATTTATTTTTACTGTTTTTCAAATGCCTTTTTATAGTTTTTTAGATTTTACCCTTGTCCCAGATGCAGACATTCAATAGTAAAACATAAAATCATCATAGAAATATGAATTACATTTTAAAACTACAATAATAATGAACATAATGAAAAAATAATAATTTCCACCCACTTCAATACATATTGTGTGTGCATGACTGAATGACTGAATGAGAATGACAGGAGCATGAAAATACACTGGCATTTCATAACCTGAAGTAAAATTGGATCCTGCTCTGATTTTGCACAGATGGCACTAATTTAAAAGCAATCATTTGTCATGGTTGATTTGTATAAATGTGCAAAAAACATGTTCTTTCTGGTTCAACATAGCCTCAGATTCCCAGTATTTTTTATTTTACCTTGAACTGACTTGAGGAACTCTGACCAAAGGGATCAGAATTAGCGAAGGGGTCTTTGAACGGGTCTCTCTGCTGGAACGGATCTCCACCAAACGGGTCAGCTGGAGAACAGTCATTCACACGCAAATGTCAAAAACATTGTCGAAATCATTCAGAAACCATTTCATAATTCCATTACATCCAGCCTCAACAAGGTAAGGTCATTACATTTAGATAAAATATAAATGAAAGTTTAATCTGCAAACAAGCGAGCAAACGATGCTAGGATGTTAATATTTTTTATTAATAGTTTGTTCAAATCTAGTAATAGACATACTTGCCTTGGCTAACACAACTAATTAAAACAAAAATAAAATACTATTAATTAGGGCTGTGCAAATAATTGAATGCGATTTTCATGCGCATCTCATCAGTAAAGCCGGTTCTGTGATTAGTAGTAAATCTCCAGCACGTGCTTTCAGATGGAGCGGCATTTACTACACAGAGCCATAGTTCACTGACAAGCTACGCAAAATCGCGTTCATAATCAGCAATGAATCGCCTGAGATTATGAACGCGATTTTGCGTAGCTTGTCAGTGAACTATGGCTCTGTGTAGTAAATGCCGCTCCATTTGAAAGCATGTGCTGGAGATTTACTACTAATCACAGAACCGGCTTTACTGACGAGATGCACATGAAAATCGCATTTGATTATTTGCACAGCCCTACTATTAATATTATAATATTCTTTAATATTCTATAGTGTACTATTATCAAAAACATAACATTTTTAAACAGCAGGATTTAACTAGTTTTTTTCTTAAAGTCTGTTTTATTTTTACCAAACTCTGTGTTTTCCATTTAATTTTTTCAGTATTCCATTTTAATGGTTTAATTTAATTCATAATCAAAATTAACTGAATTATCTTGTAATTCTGACTTTCATATCTTGCTATTTTTTCTGAGAATTGTGAGATATAAACTCTGAATTGTGTTAAAAACCCACAATTAAAGAAACAAGTTGAACTGATTTCCAAAAATGAAACAGAGGGGAAAAAGTGCCAGTGAAAGCACATTTCAGTCCCATGGAAGCTTATATCCATGGGACTGAAATGTGGATTTGAAAAAGGATTTAAAGGTGGGTTAAGCGATTTTTCAAAAACGCTTTAGAAAACTGATTCGGGCCGTATAGCAAAACAAACTTGTAGCCAAATTATCTTGTAATTCTGACTTTCATATCTTGCTATTTTTTCTGAGAATTGTGAGATATAAACTCTGAATTGTGATAAAAACCCACAATTAAAGAAACAAGCTTCCCTACAGTTCTACTGAACACTGAATATAACACACAATATACGCATATGCAGAATATTTGAATATCGCATAAAATATTTGCGAATAAAGCACCGTTTCCATCCCAAGTGTTCAAGAGAAAAAAATCATCTCTTCCTGGGAAACTGGGCAAGTCTGTGGCTCTTTTTTTCTTCATAATAAATGACTTGCGCCTCATAGCACACAGACAAAACACAACTACAAACACTGTTGTGATATCTTGCATTTGGATGCCTGATGTTTGCATGCAACATTTATTTTTATGCAATATCCCAAAATCCACATAAAAAAAGGAGG
Organism: Sinocyclocheilus rhinocerous; assembly: GCF_001515625.1. Taxonomy (NCBI): domain Eukaryota; kingdom Metazoa; phylum Chordata; class Actinopteri; order Cypriniformes; family Cyprinidae; genus Sinocyclocheilus; species Sinocyclocheilus rhinocerous. The sequence continues at coordinate 14,083 of NW_015627239.1, forward strand.
ATGGAAACATAGCTACTGAGTGTGAACTGAATGTGCTTGACAAAATCCCACCTTTATTGAAGGGGTCACTTTTGAAGGGGTCTTCGCTCTGGAAGGGGTCTGCATTCAGGCCTTGAGAGCTGCTACTGTTAAACATGGCCATCCTGGACTTAACCAATGAATCCTCCTGAAACACACACAGCATTCAGCACGTGTTTGCTCTCCTCCTCCGACTGCGGGGAAAATATTATCATTGTAATGAGTATGAAGAGGGCATCGTTCAGCTCTAGAGGTCCTCATTTCCTGCGCTGGATCTTCTGATGCCAGACGTCACAGACGAGGAAAAAGTGAGCCGTTTGACAGTGGACCAGTGTGTGGCGCAATTACGTTAACTATAACAAGAGTAAAGGCACTCTGACGGACATGTGTGTGTGTGTGTGTGTGTGTGTGTGTGTGTGTGTAGTGTTGTGTGGTTTTCTTTAACCTTTGCATGGAAGGCCAAGCTGAAGTTAACTTAAATGAGAACAAACATGAGGACTGAAACATAATAAGACCAAACATTCAAACCATAGTTCCTTCATAATTTAACAGATTATTCAAAGCTCAAGGAGGTGCATTACTGAAGAGGTGATTTCTAAAGTTAAAATATTTACCCTTTGTTTTTACTAAGGCACTTAGTAAATTAGTCCTCAATTAGTAAAAACAAACAGGAAACATGTTTACAGTAAATACACTGATAACCAGTTCCCAAACCTTGTGACTGCGACTGTAATAACTGGATATAATAATTTCACAGAGATTTTTGAACAATTAAATATTTTATAGTTTGCATGATTACATTTCAATGTTTTTTTTCGAGGGCTGGAAACACAATGTAAAAATTCCAGGTTTTTCATGACCATTGTATAACGGAAAAAGAGTAAACTGTAATTTCACTTTAGTCACAGTAAAGTTTCACAGTTTCATTGTATAACAGAAAAAGTGTAAACTGTAATTTCACTTTAGTCACAGTAAAGTTTCACAGTTTCATTGTATAACAGAAAAAGTGTAAACTGTAATTTCACTTTAGTCACAGTAAAGTTTCACAGTTTCATTGTATAACAGAAAAAGTGTAAACTGTAATTTCACTTTAGTCACAGTTTATTAGTTTTGACAAATGTTTCTTTTCATTTAGTCACTATTTCACCATATTCAATAATTTTGTCCAAAATGGCATATAATTTTAGTAAATTTTAGTATAAATGAAAATAATAATAAATATATATTTTTAAAAAAATACTCTAATAGTATGTAAATAATAATAAAATAACACAATGACAATTACTAAAACAAGCACTAAAACAAGAATTAAAACTAAATGTGCCAAAATGTAACAGACCAAATGTTAACCAAATCTGAACTTTAAAAAAAAAAAAAAGTAAAACGTTTATTAATTTAAACAAAAATGTGTATTGCTACAAATAAATAACTACAATATAAAACTAAAAGCTTAGTCGTCACAATTTCTAAAGTATGTTGTCTTTTGACTATTTTTTTTCTTTAAATTTAGGCAAACTTTCATCATAGTTATTCAATTTAGTCCAAAATGGCATATAATTTTAGCAGTGTTGTTATTGTTAACTAAAACTATTAAAAAATCATTTTCAATAATTGAAATAGAGCTGAAATAAAATAACATATATAAATATAAAAAAACCTAAGCAAAAATGAGAAATGTTGCCTTGGCATTGAACTGAACTAAAATAAGTTTAAGTACAAAAATTACTAAAACTAAAACTGAAATAGTAAATATATGAACCGAAATATTAAAAAAACCTAAAACTAATAAAAATGACAAAAGCACACACAATGACGAAAATGTGTAACAGACCAAATGTTTAAAAATATAAAATTTAGCTTTTAAATTTAAAATTAAATATTTAAATTTGATTTAATATTTTAATTTTATACTTAAATACATTTATTAATTAAAAAAAATTGTCATTGCAACAAATAAACTACTATAATATACAACTAAAAGCTTAGTAATCACAATTTCAAAAACTCCTGATATTTCTATGACCATGTGGAACCCTGTAATTCTTTAAACTCATTTCTCAACCAGCTTAAACAAGTAAACCTGGTTACTTTTTGCATGGTTTCACTCAGGGGTGGGAATCTTTAGTCACCTCACGATCCGATCCGATTCTGGGAGTCACGATCCGATTCCAGAACGATTCTTGATCTACTTTCCCCCCGCGTATTAATTAATTAGTTTACCGACTTGAGAATCTTAAAATCCTTACATTTACATATCCTTACATAAGTAACCCTTTTGAAATATAAGAAGTAATGTGGTTTGTCCTGTCCGTTTAATCCCTTAAGACATACCTGGCTGTGTTTACATTAATTTTGCGCCATAAAACCATTTTGAGACGCAAGTGCATTAAACCACTTACACGGAGTCGCGCACAGCCGCATGCAGTCTTCACAAACAAAGCGCGCGTCATTTCAAATTGAAAGCAGCCTTCTGTTAGTGAGGTTCATATTTTAAATATATGTCCACTGCATTCCAAACCACATAAATGATGATTCGTAGAGCATTTGTAAGGAAAATACCGGCGGGAGAGTCCGCACACTTCAAGTGTAACATCAAACAAAGCGCGCGTCTCTCACAGCGCATCCTGTGCAATGAAGCCCGCGAAAGTCCTTGCAATTCGCTTCAACCTTTCCGAACTTTATGAAAGATTATTTTACGGAAGATTCGAGTGGGGTATGTGTGTGAGGAATTGGAAGCACGCAGAATGCGGGTGTTTCTAAAGCAAACTCAGCGTCATCGCGCATCTGATTAAAAACTAAAGGTGCGTTCACGCCATATCGGAATTCCCGTAAATACGAGATTCCAACTTGTAAAAAGCGTTCACGTCCTAGTAGAACTCGTAATTACAACTTGTGAACTGGGAGTTTTCTGAGAGCTACGACTTGTACCACGTGACCGCAGTACCACCTGACCACCGCAGGCTCTGTTTAGGCGTTGATAGTGTTGCCAAAGAAAAGCATAATTCTGAGTCCGTGGTCGTGAACAGCTCCGAGTAGAACGTCACGTGTAGTCATCTCGAAACTACGGTAATTACGATATGGTGTGAACGCAGCATAAGCTCAGAATTCAGAATCGTTGGAGAGAGAATCGCGATGCATCGATGAATCGATTTTTTCTCCCACCCCTAGATTCACTCAGGTCACCAGGAAGAGACAATCTGTTCCCCCAACTTAAAACAACCAGGAAAATCTCCTTAAAGTTCAACATACACGTACACCTGTGTCTCTCAAAATCAGGTACACCTCAAACCCCATGAGCACATGATGAAGACTTTTGTGAAGAGTGCCGTGATTCCTGACCTTGGTGCCAGCGCTGGAGCTCTCCTCAGCGATGAGCTGGTCCAGGTCGGCCAGGCTGGTCACGCTGTCGTTCAGAGTTTTGCTGAAGTGTTCGATGGTCTTATTGAGCTCTCGCTGGGCATCCTGTATCTTACTGAGCTCACTGCGCGTCTGAGGGAACAAGTTCACAACCCAAACACCACTTTACATGACTTTACTGCAGGCACTTCAAGAAAGAAGTTTAGAAGGAGTTTGATATACTGAAATGGGATATTGCAGTTTTTTGTTTGTTTTTTTTTCTCTGTTTATTTTTTTTACTTTTGAAATGTTGCTATTCCGATTTAATTGTTTTTTTGTTTGTTTTTTGGTAATATGTAATTTGCAAAAATATGTTGCTGAAAAATATAAAAATCACAGCTTTTGTGCAATAAGGAACAAGAAGATGCGCTATATTCTCAATTCAACATCACCTGTAGTGCCACATTGCATTTATATATATATGTAGTAAATGCTGCTCCATCTGAAAGCATGTGCTGGAGATTTACTACTAATCACCAGAAGCGGCTTTACTGACGAGATTCGCATGAAAATCGCATTCGATTTTTTGCCCAGCCCTAGTTTGAATGAAAATTATGTCAAAATGCCTATCTTGGTAAGTATCCTATGGCAGACATAGCCGGCTGAACGTACTTAGTGTCTTAAAGTGACAGCACTTTCTTAATATTAATCAAACAGCAACAACAAAGAAATCACTCATTGCTCTTGATTTAATAGCTTTTGTAACTTTATTTATACAGTCTAAACATAGCACAGACCGAACCGTACCGAAACCGTGACTCTAAAACCGTGATACAAACCGAACCGTGAGTAAGTTGAACCGTTCCACCCCTAATATATATATATATATATTATTTCAGTATTAGTTTTAGTTATTTTAGCACATTAAGTTAAACTAAATAAAACAAAAAATATTGAATATTTCATTCAGCTAATGTTTATTTTATTGCATTCAGCTAATGTTTAGTTAACTATAATAACCTTATACAGTCCATAAAATATGTTTAACAGTCACAGGAGTTTGACAAAGAAGGCATAATGATGGTTCTTTGCCTTTTAATATATAACCATGTGTAAATTTTGAATGATCTAAACGGCACCTAGCAAAAACAGCTTGATAAATGTGTGTTGGATACGCGTTGGTGTGTGTGACCTGGTCCATCTCGTCCTGCGATGTCTTCAGCAGTTTGAGGATGCTGTCCAGCTTGGCTTTCCCAGCATGCAGACTCTCCTCCAAACGCTGCTCCTCTTGTTCCAGACAGTACAGGTCCGTCTTCGTTCTGCTCACCTCCTTCTCCTGCATCTGTACGTCTGACTCCTGAGACAAGATCTGCGTCTGCAGCGATGTGATCTACACACAGAATCAAACGCTGTGAATGATTCAGTCAATAATACAGTACACAACGATAATAATTCTTCTTTTAGACAGACAGACATTTGATTTTCAGCATGAAGTCATTCAAACCAAATTTCCTTCATAATTTAAGGGTTATTCCAGGTTCGATAAAATTTGCATCGGAGATTTACATTACTGTAATCTAAAAGTTATAGACTGTCTCTTAATAAAGACACTTAATAAATGACTTAGAATGCATTTGCAAAAACAAACGGGAAACATGTTTACAGTAAATACACTAATAACCAGATTTTCCAAACCTTTTTACTAACACGACTTTTCCAGTCATTACTAGTTAGGGGTGTGCGGTATCACTATTTTTGATCGTGGACAATTAAAATGTCTCCACGATCTGCTTTTGAAGAAATATTGTAGTATCGCGCTACAGCGCACATTCTATCAGTCGCAGTTCTGGCACCTCTGTCTCAATATACTGTACAACGCCACATACATTCACATCAAATGTTAATTCATCGGTAGAGTTATACTCACAGAACACTGCACTTATTTGCATTCAAAAAAGTACATTATATGCATGTGCTTTAAAGCCTTGTCGGTTAAACTTTTCATTCGCGTGCTGTTCTGACATGTGCTTTTTCTGAGCGCGTACACCTGAAGCGCGCACACTAAAAATCCTGTCAAAGAGCACCTGATTACTGGACTAAGTTATCTTTCACGTCTGATTGTGCTAATACTGTCAAAAACACACACGGTTTACATATAAACACAGTAATCAAAGTAAACAGTTGAGAGAAGAACGGATGCGTGCCTGAATATTAGATGCGTGCAGGTCTTAAAGTGACAGCAGCCCAATAGTACTAAACATGCTGCCGCTTGTCATTACAGGGATAGTTCACCCAAAAATGAAAATTCTGTCATTATTTACACATTCTCATGTTGTCCCAAACCTGTATTAATTTCTTTCTTGTGCTGAACACAAAAGAAGATATTTTGAAGAATGTGGGTAAACAAAGAGTTGCTGGTCCCCACTGACTTTGATAGTAGGGGAAAAAAATACTCACTGTAGTCACTGTGAAGTCACTGGGGACCAGCAACTGTTTAGTTTCCCACATTCTTCAAAATAACTCTTATGTTCAACAAAAGAAAGAAACTCATTCAGGTTTAAAACAACTTGAGTTATTATATATTTTGTTACCTTGTAAGGCTTTGTTTTTAAAATAGGGAAATTAGTTTGGCTGTACTGCTCAGACAACTTGCAAAATTGTAAAACCAACATGACAAAGAATCGTGTTTAAATTGTGAATCGTGATTTTCCTGAAATATATATATCATATGATATTTTTGCCATATCGCCCTACCCTATTATTGGTGTAAGGAAAAATAATTTCACAGAGAGCATTTACAGTACAAAGACAGATTTTTAGCCAACAAAATATTTTATAGTTTCCATGATTAAACTTCCATGTTTTTTTGAGGCCTGGAAATCGCAATTTAAAAATTCCAGGTTCTCCATGACCATTGGGAGGCCTGTATAATAGAAACAGTGTTATATGTAATTTGACTTTAGTCACAGTTTTTGTCTTTTGACAAATATAGTTAATATCTCATTATATATTGAAAAATTTACAATTTAAAATAGATTTTGTCCAAAATGGTCCAATATATATATATATATAT
>NW_015627239.1:20932-22998 GCF_001515625.1 Sinocyclocheilus rhinocerous
GTAGTGAATATACATATATATACATATATATATATATATATAAATATATATACATACATAAACTTAAAAACAAAAATTTGAAATTTTGCCTTTCAACTAACTGAAATAAAAGTTGAAATACCAAAATTACTAAAACTGAAATAAAATCAAAGCTAAGTAGAAATCTACAAAAACTAATAAAAAAAAGACAAAAGAGCAGAAAAACTTAAATGAAAAACCTAAGTGAAAATGAGACATTTTGCCTTGGCAAGTAACTAAACTAAAATAAGTTTAAGTTAAAATACCAAAATTACTAAAACTGAAATAAAATAAGAGCAGAAATAAACAAACAAAAAAAATATTAGATGAAAAACCAAGTAAAAATGAAAAAATTTTGCTTTGGCAACTAAGTGAACTAAAAGAAGTTCTAAAATTACTAAAACTAAATACAAAAATGATCAATGCTACAAACAAACGATTTTAATACAGCTAAATTCTTTCCTGTCTTCTATGCAAACTCAAATCGAGCGTGTCTCACTTTCACGTTCTCCTCCTGCCACTTGCTCTTGGTCTCATCCAGTGTGCTCTCCAGTTTGGCTCTCTGCTGCTCCATCTCACCGAGTCGCTCCTGAGCGTCCCATTTCTGGTGCTCCAACTCCTGAAGGCCCATGTTTTCACGTTCCAGGTCTCTCTGCACCTCCTGCACACATTTGGACTTTTAAAGACACTTTTACAGAGTCTTGAGCCTCCTTTTTACTTTAAATGCATGGAAAAGAGCAGCGTGAACATTTCATGCTGTGCATCTCATGCTTCATGCTCTCTGTCTTCTCACATAATTTAATAAACTCAAACCGGTGTTTCATTTCCATATATTTGTTTGGCTCTGTAACAAGTGGGACAAAGTACAGAGCCGCCTCACCTGCACTTCACTGTTCCTCTGTCGCAGGGCTTCCTCTTTCTGCCTGATTTCTGTCTCCAATATGCGTTTCTCACTATGCACCAAAATCAGATCAATCAAAAATGTAAAATGAGTAAAAAGCAAAAAGAGCAAAATAAGTAACTAGAGAAATGCCAGATGGTAGGTTATGTGTAGCGTATAATTCTCCATCCATGAACTCTCTGACCTCTGCAGCTGGGAGATTTCCTGGTTGATGTCATCGAGATCCTTGATTCCCATCGCCTCAACCAACCCAACAGAACTGCTGCTGTCCTGGAAAAATCATGTTATGTAAGAGACAGTCATACTCTGTCATCTACGTACAGTAGGGTTATATAATTATGCAGTACACAGAGATGAGCACTAGGTGGCGTTCTCATCACCTGAACATAAAGACACAGACTTCAGGCAACATAATATCAAAACGGACTATTTACATTCTTACATTCTTATTGTAAATAATTTTTAAAGAGAATAAATATTTATTTACCTTCAGAAACTCCATAAAAACAAAGCAAAAACGCACCTGATACACATTCTTTATTTATCATTTCATTGATGTAGTTTAAAAATATTGTGAATTTTATGCAGAAATGGTGTATGCAGAAATTATTCTGAGCAGTTATTTTAGTATTTTTTATAAATTATTATAGTTTTTATTAATATTTTGAATTAGACAATTTATTTGACATTTTAATTAATTTTTATACTTTGTTTTCATTTTCATTTTAGCTTTTTATTTTCATTTTTAGTAATTTTGTTTTGTGCTTGTCATTTATATGAATATTATTATTATTTTTAATATTACGATTTATGTTTAATCCATTTTTATTTGAATTTTAGTTTTCATTATATTTCCAGTTAGTAATTTTGGTGCTTGAACTAAACTAAAATTAGAGTTGTTGATCTAAACTAAAATTACATTTTCATCTAATGCTTTCTCATCGCCTGAACATAAAGAGACAGACTTCAGGCAAAATAAAATCTAAATCAAAACTTCTTACATTCTCATTGTAAATATTTTTTAAGAAAATAAATATTTGTTTTCATAATTTTTCATTAAAATGTATTAATTTTATTTTCAAGGTTTCTACATATTTTTCATTTCAAACTTCTATACTTTTCTAGAGTGCTTGAAGAAAAAATGCAA